>NC_142786.1:23531648-23769148 GCF_988280905.1 Pimephales promelas | reverse complement strand
CACTCTTGAATTTAGTACAGTTAGTGCCTAAAGCACTCATGTTTTGTTGCATTCTGTGCATTGTTTTGCATTTATTGTTTTTGCTATTTCACACCTCTGAATCTTGAAGGTTTTGCAAAGAGTTGTCTAGCAATCCATCTATAAAGATGCACTGAGAAAGTAAGAGATGGAGAAGTAATCTGTGAAAATGCACATACAGACTTTGCATTGCACAATAAATGACCCCCTCTCCCTCATACACAAAACATAACAAATCCTTGCAGGAATAATTACCTCATGTTCACCCACACAACATATCCCTACTTGCTTCTCTTCCAGCAGAGATGTGAACCCCGGGGAGATAAAGTACACACATCAAAAAGCAGGCACTTAAAAGTGAGTCTGTTATAACTCTGTGCAGTGCCTTCAGACACAAAACATGTTCTTAAATCCTTGGCCTCAATTACTTGACCTGCAAAACATGAACATCCTTTCAGATTGATAAAGACCAAGAAGATAGTGACAAACATCCATTTATATGTCTAAGGGTGTACACAATTATAAGGGTAATTTCTCAAGACTTCAAAGAGAAAAGATACTTGAATAAGAAACTGAAATGCATTTAAACACGGAGAATAAAGCTGTGCCAATGTTAATATACAGTATATTGAATTGCTGTGATTTTTTTTATTTTTCACAATATGTATGCATACATTTCATATAGCCATAGACACACACTACCGTTCAAAAGTTTGGGGTCAGTACAATTTTTTTTATTTTTTTATTTTTTTTTATTTTATTTACAACATTTTTGATCAAGTAAGAAAAAACTCTTACCCCAAACTTTTTTTTTTTTTAGTTCTAGACTAAATGTGAACTTTTAATCCTTTCACTTGTACAAAAACAGATTCAGTATTCCTTAAAATTAATATAAATAGTGACATATAAACTGCAAAGATTATTATTCAATCCTGAAATATGTATTTAATCTCACTTTATTCACAAATGATCTTCAATTATCCAAATTCAGGCATACTATAAACAAAAATGAAAGTTTCGTCTGCAATCGAGATTGAAACAGTTGAAAGGTTTGTTTGAGCATATTCATTTCAATCACTGTGTTCGAAAGAGCCTTTACATTTGCCAAAAAAATAGCAAACACAAGTTCATGAAAAGTGACAATAAGTTTTGGCATTAACAGAATATTGTAATGCATCAATATGTAACTTTCCCCAACACTGGTTGTGACTGAGGCTCTGTCTGTAAGATTAAGCCTTCAGGCTAAATAACACTGGTGTCATGTTGCCCCTATGTGCCAATATGTGCTCAACTACCATCAACCATTCATGCACAGTGTGTACATATTCAAGTCTCATTCATCCGTATCATCAGCACTGAAAGGGCACAGATGAATGACGGCTGTGGCATGTGTCGCCTGCCCATGTCAAGTGGTGTGGTGTAATCCTTCTGTCCAGCCCGCTGTGGTGCCAGAACTGACATGTACCCTCTGTGTTTAGAAGACACACTCTGCTACTAGCAAAACTCACTGACATCACTGAATGCAAAGAAACATGGATGTCCTTGCCCAATCTGCAGGTCTGCAATGCAACCCAAGAGTCCTCTACAAAGAATCAAACCAATCACAATAAATATAATAATTTAATTTTTTATATACTCACAGTTTCACTAAAAATACCGTAAGGCTATGGCTGTGTTTAAAGGGGTCAGGAACAGGCTTTTTTTAAAAAAAAAAAAAATTATATTGTCGTCTGAGTTCGACGTTTGCTTGTTTTATACATTCAAAAACATCAAAATGAATAAGTAATAGGCTATTTTCTACCCTAGTTTTGAGCCTTGCTCAAAAACGCTCGGTTTTTATGGCCGTCTTGCATTGAAGACTTGGAAATAAACGCACACTGCTGTGAGTGGATAACAGTTTTGCAACATAATAATGAGTTTCAAGTCACTCGTCAGTGCACGTGGGGGAAATTGTTTTGAAAACTTCCAATGTTGTAAAATGGCAACCGGAATAATTCGCACATACATGTTCGTCCCAGAGTCTGATCCCGAATCGCAGGACAATGAACCAACACCACCTCAAATACAACGGATACTTCAGCCTTTGACGGCGTTAATGCTACTTCTAATGTATCTTATTGCTCGATCCGGTTTGTCATCACAAGGTGGGCCTATGTTATTTAGCTATGCGTGTAATGCGCGAATTAGTGGGCGGGGCTAACGGCCGTGTTGAAGTAGGCGTTGATCTTCTTCTGCGGGGGTGGTGTTTTATCCTCTTTGTCGTCATAGTTCCCTACTTTGAAAAACGAGTCGTTTGCTAAGCCTGGTGTCACTAAAAGCTTTTATTGGACTAACAAGGACGTTTTCAGTTCTGAAACTTACAGGGCATTCTTATAATATGATGACCTCTTAGAGGTCAAAAGCTCAAGGAATATTTCTCAGTTCATCACAACATTAAGTACAATTTTGTATACCCTTCCCTAGATAACTTCCCGTCTTGATCACCAAGATGTACTTTATTGCTTAAGTTGCATAAGTTCCCACTACTGGCAGAACCCTTGCAATGGGTTTAAATGCAACGCCCTAAGCCCTTGATCACATAAGCGAGTTGCTGTTGTGATGTCACAGTTGAGTTGCATTGTGGTCTACTGATCCTAAATGAGTAGACTCGTTCTCTTGGTCAACATTGAGGGGTCGAGGGTCTGTCTAAATAAACATCTCTCATCGACTTGACCAAGTTGAATGTACTTCAAAATGGCATTGAGGATTCCACCGAGGGGAAGTGCTTAGAGGAGCCAAAAAGTAGAGTTAAACACAGCCCATTTATTATACAACCTAATTGGAAAACCAAAATAAAAGAGTTCAAAAAAGGACTCAGTTGATTAATAAATGCATATTACAAAGTATTACTGTCATTGTTTTTAAATGCAAATGGCTTCCTTTGTGCGCTGCTTGCTTTTGGTACATTTTGGTGAGGCATGTTGCCTATAAAAGTTTTACTACAAAGCACTTCTGACGAATATGATTAAAATTTACAAATGATAAATTCAATCATAGCTGTACAAATTCACCAAAGAAGCAAATTTATTCTATAGTCACTTATCTTAAAAGCATCTGCTAAACGAATTAATGTAAATGCAAATGAATAATCATAAAGCAACACATAAACACATTCCAGTTATAGAACCATTGCATTAAATGAGCAGAACTGTGAAACAAGCACCAAAACAGAGCTGTGAGCTCAGCGTTTGAAGATATTTCTGCCTCTGTCATTACTTCACAGTAAATTAGCCAAACCCCGGGAACAGAGGCCAAATCCACCTCCATTTTCAGTTTTTTTTTTTTTTTTTTTTTTTTTTTGTGTGTGTGTTAAGTCGTGACGTGATTTTGTTTAATAGCAAGGCCATGCTGCTTGGTGTGCTGTCTGTAAAGATGCTGTCTTTTTTCCCCTTCACCCTTTGGGGGTGGAAAAGCTCTGAGAGCCTATTTTCTCTTTTTTTGTTTTTGCCTTTCATCTCATTCTGTTTTCCCATTAGAAATCTATGGAACTTACTCTTATGGAACTTTATAAGACTTGAATTCCACGTGTACTTATCCAGTGACGTTGACCCCAGCTCCAATTTACATTATTAAATTCAATTAGGAGCCGAAGCCTGGTGCGCGAGCGCTGTGGGCCAGTTGAGACGGTCAGGCTGCCTGCGGTCTCACAGAGGGGATTACTATCCTTAATGCTTTATAAAAGGGGTGAATGAAGAGAGCCTGTAGAGCCTCTTATCATGATCTCTCCTGTAGAGCGAATGCAGATGCTGGGGGTCGTAAAGTTGACAGTGCTCTTGAAAAACTTCAATAGATACCCAGCCTATTAAGGGAACAAGTCAAATGCTGTCACATGTCTGACTTCCCTTTTTTCATAGAGCACAAAAAGTAGTTGTCAATAGCAAATTCAAATATATACACACACTCACCTAAAGGATTATTAGGAACGACATACTAACACTGTGTTTGACCCCCTTTTGCCTTCAGAACTGCCTTAATTCTATGTGGCATTGATTCAACAAGGTGCTGAAAGCATTCTTTAGAAATGTTGGCCCATATTAATAGGTTAGCATCTTGCAGTTGATGGAGATTTGTGGGATGCACATCCAAGGCAAGAAGTTCCCGTACCACCACAATACAAAGATGCTATATTGGGTTGAGATCTGGTGACTGTGGGGGCCATTTTAGTACACTCATTGTCATGTTCAAGAAACCAATTTGAAATGATTTCAGGTTTGTGACATGGTGCATTATCCTGCTGGAAGTAGCCATCAGAGGATGGGTACATGGTGGCCATAAAGGGATGGACACGGTAAGAAACAATGCTCAGGGCATTTAAATGATGCCCAATTGGCACTAAGGGGCCTAAAGTGTGCCAAGAAAACATCCTTCATACCATTACACCACCACCAGCCTGCACAGTGGTAACAAGGCATGATGAATCCATGTTCTCATTCTGTTTACGCCAAATTCTGACTCTACCATCTGAATTTCTCAACAGAAATTTAGACTCATCAGACCAGGCAACATTTTTCCAGTCTTCAACTGTTCAACTGTTTGGTGAGCTCTTGCAAATTGTAGCCCTTTTTTCCCCTATTTGTAGTGGAGATGAGTGGTATCCGGTGGGGTTTTCTGCTGTTGTACTGTAGCCCATCCGCCTCAAGGTTGTGCGTGTTGTGGCTTCACAAATGCTTTGCTGCATACCTCGGTTGTAACGAGTGGTTATTTCAGTCAAAGTTGCTCTTCTATCAGCTTGAAAGCTTGAATCAGTCGGCCCATTCTCCTCTGACCTCTAGCATCAACAAGGACTCGTCCACAGGCCTGCCACATACTGCATGTTTTTCCCTTTTCACACCATTCTTTGTAAACTTTAGAAATGGTTGTGCGTGAAAATCCCAGTAACTGAGCAGATTGTGAAATACTCAAATGGCTCGTCTGGCACCAACAACCATGCCATGCTCAAAATTGCTTAAATCACCTTTCTTGCCCATTGAAAAAATTGCCATGTGATTGGTTGATTAGATAATTGCATTAATGAGAAATTGATCAGAAATTGATATATATATATATATATATATATATATACACACACACGCATACATAAAAACTAATTCAAAATATAAAAAAAATGACACTAAATGACAAAAAAAAAAAAAAATCACAAGTAGTGACCACAAAACCACAAAAAAACATGCAGGCTTTCTTTCTCCTGTTCTCTCTCTCATTTTTTTTTTTTTTTTTTTTTTTGCCAGAGAAGAACAAACAGCACCTGTTCATTATATTGAAAGCTTCTTCTATGTAGCTGTTCTGTACCAAGGATATAGTAGAGTCTCAGAGAGAGGGAGAAATTATTTTTCTCTGATGTGTCCAAGAATGATAATGTACCTCAGCTCCAGCACTGCCATTAAATAAATTCAGGGCTAATACTCAGAAAAAGTTGAATACCTACTTTCAAAGAGCCTCCGCATTTATGAACGTTTCAATGCTTAATAAACATTTTAATGTCTATTAATTACTCTATTTATATTCAGAGGGAAATGTGGTCATTATAGCAGCTCTATTTTCATAGAAAGTGTGATGTTTTTCAATGGTGACGCGCAAATGGTCTAGGCAATGCATTTGCTGAATGAAACAAACTTTTATTGTTATTATTATTAAAGGGGCTAATATTTTGTATGCCAATGTGTGAACATCTTGAAACAGAACTTTAAAACAAGACCATCCCAGACATCATAGTTCATCTATGAAAGCCTGTAGACTGCTTTTTATATGAAGGACTGGTTGACAGTCACACATGCTTCTGAGAACCTCTTCCATTCTGACACATGAAATGAATGCTTATACAATGTTCAGGATAATGCCGAAAGAGCTATTCTGAGCTGTGATGTCAATGTGTCATGCAACTATAGTATCACATAAGTCTATAGTCTCAAACATACATAATTAAACCATCATGAAACTGTAAATTTAATTACCTCGTATATCGTCTTTCAACATGATGCCGGTGAATTGCATAGCTTGTGAAAACATATGCTTTCTCGCCACTGTCAATTTTGTTGTTTTTAGTATTTCGCTGCAAAGGTATTTCCAACTTGTTTTTACTTCTAAGCTTTAAAGGAAGAAAAAAAAAAACTTCTACGTTAGATGTAAACAGTCTCTTCTACGCTACATGTACGAGTGAAAGCAAGAATAAATGGCTGGCTGCAGTTTACTTACTGGCCACCGGTGTCGCTAATAACAAGGATTTCTGAATTCTACATACAGCCCCTTTAAGAGCTCGAGAAAGAAAATGGGCAGCTTTTCAAATAATGAGCATACACTACAACCTTATTTTTCTTCCATGGAAAAGAGGAAAGTACTAGATTCTAAATGAAACGTGTTTAAGTGACGTTTAAGTGGCTACAGTGTGTGTGCATATTAGCATAGCATTGAGAGGAAGGGTGTTGCACATTTGATATTATGATAAATAGCCCTGTCCATCAGGAGCAGCAATGGCTATCAAACAAATTGGAGGAAAAATTCTACTTAATGTCACCGCAGATGAACATAAATGAGGCCCGTGGGCCTATGGGCCCCTGGACACCCGCCTCTGAAGGACGTGTGCCGCTCTGTCCCAGCCAGGGTGTGCCTTTGACAGACGGTCCAGATATAGACAGTCAAGGAATCTGACAGCTACAGTAAAAGAATGCTGCCACAATTCAGCCAGAGAGAGAGAGAGAGAGAGAGAGAGAGAGAGAGAGAGAGAGAGAGAGAGAGAGAGAGAGAGATTAAAAAAAATGGAGTGTCTGTGGGCTGAGGGTTGAGGAGGGGTGTTGACAGGACACAGATATGTGTGTGGGAGTGTATACCAGAGTGCCTGGTTGAACAGAAGATGAAGCGAGCGGCTATCACATCAATCGTAACCCGTTTGCATGCTAACCTGACCCTAGAATGAATTCTGCAGTCTGTCAATCCATTTGTCATTTTGTTGCTAAATCACCCGAGATTGATGTTACCCGCCTACTCTTTGCTCTCTCTCCCTTACCGTATTTGTCTTGCTAGCTCATTGGCTAAAGGTCGGTTCCAAAACCTCCATCGGCAGCATTTTAAGGAGCTCCCGACGTGAAAGCTAATCCAAAAGGTAGGCGACTTAATTATGCTGTCTGCAAAGATACCTCGTTGCAGCCCAGCTCTAAGCAGCATCAGATGTATCTTTTGAGAAGGCAATTCTAAAAAGCAGTAGGAGTGGAAAAAAACACGATAGCAAACGAGGAGAGAAAAGTGTTTGATTAAAATTATACTTCATTAAAAAACTTGAATAAGATTCAATTACATTTCACTCAATTAAAACATTCAAGTCATTCAATAGAGACAAGTATCAAAATAAAGAATAAAGAATGTATTTTTCAGTATTTTTGTGTTAGCCAACATACTAATGAACTCTATGAAAACCAATAGAGATTTGGATTTCCAATGGCAAAGTTTCTTTCAAGTAAAGTCAGATCACTCAGTGCCATATTTGCAATGCCTTTAGGCAGTATGCAAGACACACACAGACATACACAAAAAAACTGCTTGCCAAACTCACATCCACTGTTCATATTGCCGATTTGAAAATGTTACTTACACACAAACATCCTTTGTTTTAAGCACATATTTTAGGTTGACCTAGCCACTGGTGAATGTGTAGTCCTTAATGCAGTGTGAAAGACTCTAAAAATGCTATGGTAAAAACCTGGTAATTTGTTAACAGTAAGTTTTCCGAATTACTAGAAAGTAGGAGAGTGTATCTCGAGGACCAGAGTTGAGAACCCTTGTTCTATATGTACATTAGTATATTTTTACAGTCTATGGTAGGGGTGTTTTAACAATGTGTGCTCTGACATTACACGCATACACTATGTGATTTAGTCTCAGGTTAGACTAGTGCACATTTTGAGTAACTTTCAGAGCTTGAAGTCTATTACAATGCATGTGGAAAAAATTGAATTATTTCTATTATATAAGGAATAATAATAACATAAAAAGAAAAAAAAGTAACGATAAACCACCCACCTATTCTCTAGCAAATCAATCACCCAGCGTTGTTTCCCTTCATCAAAAGTCTGCGCGCTGTGACGCATCCAAACCTTTTTAAAGTGTTGTAGTGGTGGAAAACACACTGCAACGTGTTAGCAACATGTCTCCAGGTGTAATGAGGGTGTTGCAGATCTCACTGTGAGCATCAGAATAACATCAGATAAACAGCTCCTGTCACTCTGGCACCTGACAAATGACTCTACGCTCTGCTGGAACACTGATAGCTTTTGCACAACCTCAGTAAATCGGTAGTGGTGTCAAACGTCAAGATGGAACAACGTCATTGGCTGAGGGATGTGGGGGTGTTGTTACAAATCTAAATTAGGAAACTATATAGAAATAATGACATGCATCAAAGCTGTAGCCGTATCATTTTGCTGCATTATCATTCACAGTCCACTTGCTATTGTTCTTAGAGTAAAAGTGCTAAAAGGAACATAAATAATAATATAATATAATATAATGTAAAAAGACATATCTTTTATTTTTGTACGTAATTTTTTTTTAATAAATAAATAGATAAATATAAAAAGCATATTGCTGTGGAGTATGTTTAGACTATAAATACACAAATATTTAATTTATGACTTATTTTATACTATATTATAATATAATAGAATAATAATTACTAACACAATATAATGAAATATAATATAACAATTAATAGCATAACATAATATATAATAATATTATGATATGTTATTCATTATTATATTATAATACACACATTTGAATAGAAAAAAAATAATATTCTATTTTAATTCTAATGTAAATACATAGAATTTGAAATACATAAACATTAAAATATTTTAGGTAAAAAAGCCTGGTTAAATCAAACTTTTTATTTTGTTTTTGTTTTGTTTTTCTGGTAACACTTTAATTTACAGTGTCATTGTTACATCCAGTAATAACTATAAATGATGCATAATTACAACCTACTGTTACAAAAGACCTCCAGTGGAAAGCCCAGGGGAGGAGGAGGTTGGTGACAATAATAAAACCAATAGACAACATTACATTACTAACCCTAAACCAAACCCTAACCCTATAGCGAGTACGTGAGAAACCTTAAAAGGAATAGTTCACTTTGAAATAAATTTTTGATATGTTTTAGCTTTGATATGTTTTGTCTTTGTTTCCACAGTATTTTCAATTTTGATATTTTTAGGTCAAACCGTTCTTGTCTGTCAGTCATATAATGGTGATATATGGGGTGGACCTCAAAGAGCATGCACAGAGAATCCCAATTAAACATGATTTAATGACTCGTAAATGTAAGTACACATTGATGGCCTAAGACACAAAACGAGCGGTTTTGTGTCTTAGGCCATCAAAAAAAAAAAAAAAATTAGTTGCCCTCCAGTTCAGCAACTAAACGGCCATACAGTATCACACAGATAATGCTGTGACTGTCTTTCACAACACGGCAACAGAAAACATGGTCTGTCGTCGTGTAAGACAAAACCATGCCCGCGCTCTGTTTTCTGAGCTTCATCTCCCTTTCCTCTTCTACCGCTAACATCTGTCTCCCATGGCACTCACAGACATGTTTCTGCTCAGGGACACTGTCTCGGGGTCCCAGTGGACATTAGCACTCCCTGAGAATTGTCCCTGTTCCCCTTGTCACCAATTTGTGTCTGCGGGCTGACACTAGCGTGCATTGGGAGCAGGCCTTAGTTCGCCCAAGCGCCATGCCTCAGTCTCATTTAGGATTTCACATTTCTCTGTGGTTACAGCATTGAGGGGAGAAAATAACCTAGACGAAGACTAGAGATAATAAGAGACAGAGATAAAGATAATGCTGCAATACTGTCTTTAAATCCACCAAAAATAAAACTTGACAGTTCATCTGAAATATTTGGGTACAAATCAGTCAGAACTAAATGAAGCAAAAATTTCATCCATACAATCCAAGCCCAAACAAAATGCAACATGTACACTATATTCAAAGCCTTAAAGCCATACAATCAAAAATATAGTAATAGTTGCTACATCTACATACAGTAGCTCAACTTGTTCATGACAGAAAAGCAATCATCATTCTTTTAAACCAGAAATGTCAATAAATTGACTAAAGTATAAATGATTTGTTCATAAATGGGACCATAATCTGAGTGAAGTGGTTAACATTTTTTTCTGTTTTTATTCATTTTCATCTCTTCCTCACACACTGAGAGTTATTGTATGGCTACAGAATCCCTGGAATACAACAGTTATATGGACCAAATGTATGATTTTCACAACTATTCATTCGGTTCGTGTGACGTCACTGTAGCTTTGCGCCGCCATCTTTGCGACCGAAGGTCTAGTTAATGCCTGCAATATGTTGTGGAGTTGCTGCAACAACAGCCGAAAGAGGAACCCTGAACTGGTATTTTATTCTATACCAAAAGAAGAGAAAAGACTTGAAGTCTCATGTTGCTGGTTTGTGGTTAATTATATTTCTATTATAGCTACTCTCAGAGGCCAATACACAAACAGACATCGACAGATAATGTTTTTTTCTTCATTTTATTTGCTGGATCTGTTTAAATGCACTTTATCATGGTAAGTTATTAGATTTGGTGTTATTTTGAACATAACTGTCTGTCTGCATGTTAATATACGTACCTAAATCTAATAAATATTTTTCTGAAGTTCATATTGTCTTCGTCACATGTGCTTTAGATGTTGTTTTGTGTAAATATTGTTAGCTCTGCAGACGATCTCAGCCTTGAAATGCATAAAGGACTAACGTTAGTTCTTCCAAAAATGATAATTTTGCCATCATTTAACTACTTACCTTCATGTGTAAATCCTTAAGTTTACTTGGACATTTTTGAATATGTAGCCTAATGGAGACTCATCTTGTCGATGTAATGAAAGTGAATGAGTAACATTAGCCTACTGGGGGCTGTCATGCAAATAATAATAATAATAATAAAAGACAAAAAACACAATAAAAATGATCTAATACGACTCGTCTGTTATATTAATATCGTTATTTATTAATATGATAGCTTTATGTGACAAACAAACTGCAATTTAAGTCGTTATCACTGAAGAGCTTTACCTCTTTATAGCTTTTAATGGCCGCCAAATCATTAAAAAAGATTTGACTCGAAAGTCTCGTTTCGATATTTGTGATTATTAAACCTTTTCTGTAACTGAACATCTGTTCTTTCGGACCGATATGGCAGTCTTTTATGATATTTGACTGATGTATCTGACTGTGCTGATGCAGGTGTCACTGTGCCAGTGCTGCTGTTCAGATTAGAAAGATTCATTCATGCCAGCCGAACTGCAGAAGATTCATTCATGACATCGCCTCGACTCTCATTAACGCGTGTCATAGCTTTATGACTTATGTAAGGCCAATTGGGGCAAGCCTGTTGGAGATAATAATGGACTAAAGAAAACTGGGGGTAACAAATAAGGATCGGAGCCTAAAATTGAAGGTCTCTCTCTCTCATTCAAATAGGCAGTTTGGGCGGCCGATTATTATGGCCAATTTACCAGGCGCACGACAGGAGCGTTCACAGCCGATGAGACCGACGTTCGTGTCAGGACAGTGAAAGACAGAGAAGTGACATTGTATGGGGATGGGAGAATTTTTTTATTTATTTTTATTTTTTCTTGACAGACTAATTTGTAAGATGTCCTTATTTACTAAATTTTGTCTTACCACTATTGGGCAAACAGGTCTGATCCGTCATTACTACAATTAGCCTGAAAAATTTGGGTAAATGTGTAAGCTAGATTTAGGCCTACATTTTTTATGTCTTCATGGACACCACAATGATTGCCCTCATGTGTTCCTATTTTTTCCTAGTTGCAATGTATGATTTGAATAATAAAAACTGCTACATCTGTGTTCATGAGAGAATCAAAGTTTATGCACGTTGTGCACCCGCTACATGGCCAAATGCACGCTTAAAACAGCATTATGAACAACGTGCAACGAGCCACTGACTTTTTTTTTTTTTTCTTTTCTGGTTAGTGGCGAAATTGTTTTCTGTAACTGCTAAATAGCACTAGGGAATGTTTACACCGAAACACACCTCATTTTTGCACCGACCCGCCCAGGGAGCACAAGTTCATTTTCTAGTTTACCGACGGGGTGCATGATAGGGTGCGTCAATGCAAGAATTGTTACACCCTAGTTGGCGACTATGGATTACGGGTCAATGGGAAAGAATATATGAAGAGTTCAGATGCAAAAGCCTCTAAATGCCATTTGAAATTTTCTTCTTTAATGATGATTTATCAAACTTTTATATTTAAGTTCAGTAATTTCACTTAAATGGCAATGATAATTACCTATGAATTGTTATTTAAGTGAAATTACTGAACTTAAATATACAAGCTTGATAAAAATGGTCATTTTAGAAGAAAATGTCAAATGGCATTTAGAGGCTTTTGCATCTGAACTCTTCATATGTTTCCTGGGCCCAATATATGTGGTTCTCCTCTTTTGGCTCAACTTTATGCATAGTCTAAAAGTCAAGAAACTGCTCAACCTTTCTCAATGAGAAAAGAGGGGGATCTCTGGGGCTTTTGTGCACCATTACCTTTCTTTCTAGGATAGTGTACCATCCAAACCCTATTTTTCAACTCCTAAGGGCAGGGACTCTGGGGAAAGATGTGGTTTCAGGTTTTCTGGAATTAACAGAAACACACAGGACTGGCCTATCCATATTAATGTAGACATCTTCCATTTGTCTTTCCAGACATGTAGTGCAGCTGCCATCTGGGATGTGATCAATTCTTTTCTCATTCCCCCAAGAAGGCCTTTAGATAGACAGCATGAGGCTATAATTATTGATTAAGCCACAGGGTAGACACTCAGACACATAACAAGCTGAAGGTTGCTGAATACTGAACTCTCAACCATAACAAGACATTGTTAGGGACAACCCATTTTATTTCAGTAACCTTGCCGGTACCGACCTACTCACTATAATCCAGGGGGATCCAATTTGTATCCAATGGAGAGTTTCAACATGCCAATTTCACCTGGTTTAGTATGATTTTTATAGATTGAGAACATCAATTTGCTTTGTAAAAGAAGATTTAATTCGTATCCAAGTCTAACTAGAGCGAAAGGTACACAGATGGTTTGTTGAAAAGTAGAGTAGAAGATGAACGATCCACTCAATACCTTCTCAAACTATTTTCTGAAACACTCTTGGGCTGAAGAGCAATCTGAACTCTAAATAGCCAGACTATATATGCACAGTGCATGTAAACAAAATATTCTGTATATGGGTTTCTTCAACTTCAGGCATTTTTAGACGACTCCGTGAGTGGATTTTAAAACAGAAAATCTCTCTTGTATTAACTCATACACATTTTTAATTTCAATGAACACAAAATTTTACATCAACCAGGTAACCTACTTTAAGTTAAACCAACAATCACATTTTTTTTCAGTGTGTCAATGAAAAGCATTTTTGAGATAAATAAATAAAAACAATATAACACTTAAAAAATGTTAAATACCTTGGAAAATAATATTGTATTGTGTCAATCAAGGTGTACCTGTCAATTCACACATATTTGTGTTTGATTTTTTATACTAAAATTATTAAAATTAAATTAAATAAAAATTAAATGTTAGCTATTCAATTAGCATTACTAAATAGATTTTTTTGGGGGATTGGGGTTTGATTTTGGGGGACAAATTAAATAAACTAGCAACTGAGTGTGTTTTCAGATGCAGGGCTACAGTTGCGCGCACACAGTGACATGTACATTAAAGGGTTATAAACTGAGAAAACCTTAAGTTGTTTTATATATAAGAGGTCATCCAACGCGTTCTCATCCCAAGGCGTCATATACTGACACTTTTGACAATGCATATACATCCAACGCACATGGCACCCTTTAGCGTCAATATGAGACGCATACACACACATATATATATATATATATATATATATATATATGGGCCAGAAGGCGCCTCCTAGTGGTCTAACCCTAACCCTACACCACATCTAAACCTACCCATAATCGAAGCGTGTTATTCTTTGTCTGTGTCAGTAAATCAAACCAGTGTATCAACTTCACATTGTTTCTCTTAGTAGGATGAAAATAATATCTTATGTAAACTGATATAGTGATTAAATTATATAGAAAGCTATCAAAGAATGCTCTCTTTACAATCACTGGAGCTGTCACTCAAATAGCACTAGATTATCAGTGACTTCTGAACTCTTGCCAAAACCAGTCCCTTTTATCTATAGTCTTTGGTTATAATCAATAAATCTCTGATTGGGATTGTGTTTGCACATTTTAAGTTATGATGAAAACATTCGTTAGTGTGCAGAAATCGAGTTGCAAAAGATGAGATCACTTCATTCATGCTCAACATATCTGTGATCGACTACAATGCTCATCACTGCAAACTTTCATGCCACGATCTAAATGTAAAGCAATAGATGTAAATTAGGGGTGTAACGGTACACAAAAATCACGGTTCGGTACGTACCTCGGTTTTAAAGTCACGGTTCGGTACGTTTTCGATACAGCAAAAAGAAAGAAATGCCAGAGAAATTTCCTATTTGTTTAAAAAAAATATTTTTAAATAAGTGTGAGTTTTCCTAGATCTTGAAACTTTCAGGTTTATAAATGGGGGTCATCTTTGAAGGATGAACAAATAATGTTTTGGTCATTACATTAAAAATAACATTTAAATATATATCTATTTATATAATATTTGAATTTTGAAGTGCTTGAAAAAGATGTGTGAAGTACTTGAAAGCATTTCACCATTCCAGCCAAACTGGTTCCAGTTAGTGTTACCATATTAAATCCATGGTGAATGTTGCTGGTCTGTGGACGAAAGTATTACTAGTTCATTCACGGCACAATGTTTCTCCTGGTTTCCATGACAGCGCTGTTTGATCTAATAGAGAGCTACGGTTAATAACGGAGAAATGTGAATTCATTCAGGAAAAAATGGTCCAAGCAATCGTTCGGTTTGTATGCGTACCGAACCGGAAGCCTCGAACCGAAACGGTTCAATACGAATACATGTACCGTTACACCCCTAATGTAAATGTAATGATATAATCAACACTTTCCACGATTAGTTAACCTTGAGAGCCAAAATATTAAAAACATGCTAAAAGTTTTCAAGAGATTTTCACATGTAATGCTATTTCATATGCAAAAAATGTTGGCCAATCACAGCAGTGGGCGTTTACCCTGAAGTCTTACAACAGACACTCCCCTTAAAACAGAGCGTTCAGAAAAATACCTTTTATTTCTAAATTATGACATTTTTTTTATGTAAAAATCCTACTAAAATTGTAAGTGCACCCCAGGAAACAATTATTAAACAATGTAGTTCAGGATCTATTTAAATGAAATCAAAACGAGCATTCCCTCACAGTGAAGGTACCTGTAATCGTCCCGAATGACAGAACCGCAGTAAGGAAAAGACATGTAATCCCACCCCTTGGCTACAACTGCATCAATTTAGCTAACACTATTAACAATACCCTAAGAAGTCTTACTGAACAACACTTGCTTTTCCTGAACGATTTAGCAAACTCACAACTTCCACAGTTTTTACAGGAAGAGTCCCTCTGGAACAAACAGAGGTTAAGACCCTAACTCAAGGACACAACGGTGACGCTTTTCAGCTCGCTCCATGCCAGCCCTGAACTTTAAGCATAAGTTGAAAGCTGGGAAACATGCCACTACAACCATTCTCCATGATAAGAACAGCATTTTTCAGAGTGATAGACCAAATCCCGGTGATAACGCAGCCACCGGTCCTCCAAACAGCATTGATCGTTTATGCCTTGAGTTGGACTTTTTTGCCTTGAGTGATTGAAAACACTGTAACCTGAAGTCCTTCACCACAGTCCGAGAGTAGTGATGGCTGGCTGCCAGAGGTGGCCTCCAACCTTGAGCTCTCTAAGCCTGTATGCATCTGAACTCAGAGGAGAGTGGATTGTAACTAGAAAGTGAGCCTCTAAGAATGAAGGCAGCACATAAAAGACCTCAGTGCTTTGCCACCAGCCAAAGAGACGGTGAGATGGAACTGATGGACTCGGAATACTAATCCCGTTACCACAGCAATCAAAAGGGACCTGTCTCTCTCCATTTCGCTCTCTTCGCCTCACTCCGTATCTTTCTCTCGCTCTCTCCTCCTCGCCCTCCCCCATTCATCTGCTCCATTTAAAACAGTCTCTTGACACTGACCCATGGAATAACAATCACCCAAAGCTGATGTCGAGGACACGGCAATCAAGAAACAGAGAAACACTAGCCACACTATCGGTACCTTTTTTAATGAACGAAAGGACTGCTAGCATGAATGAAAAGAATGTTTCTGACAGAAGGAATATTACTTTTAAGGGTTGAACTGGATATCCTGGTGGGCCAGATCACTTCTAGGTCACAATTCCAAATTTCTATGAAGATATTGAAGAAGAAAAAAAACATGCTGACAATGTCAAGTCAGCTTATTTAACCGTGGTACTAAAACAGTGACATGGAACGACACAGCTCTCTAGTTGGATGTGACCAACCCTTACATTACCTTACTGAGTGTGTCCGAGTGAGTAACTATACTTTCCTCATTGCCGCCCCCTCTCAAATCTGCAGTTATATCTACAGTATCTGTCTGTGATTCACCTCTCCTGCTAGAAGGTAAAACATGGTGGGCAGCTGCATGTTATATTAATAGCACGTACAGTTTAAGTAAGTCACAAAATAAATGCAATAAATGTATAGAGAAAAAAAAATCAATAACTAAAATAATAATAGTAATAATAATACTTTTGAAAGCCTGAAACCAAACAAAACGGATTTTTTGTGTTGTTTCAAAAAAATAAAACGAAACAAAGCGAAAAAAAAAAAAAAGACAAAACAAGACTACATATCTGTACTGCTTACTTGCTTCTATGGGAGCTTTGGAATTTTTTTTTTTTAAAAAAGCGTATCAATCTGTATTGTATTAACTTGCAGAGATCTCACTAACCAGAATCACAGAACAAAAATAAAAAAAATAAAAATAAAAATAAAAACTTTTGAAATTACATGATTCCCCTTTGAAAATAATAATTGGACATGCCCATGTTAGAGAGACCAAATCGATTCCGGCCTGTGCCCCCCTCCCCCATCTCTTTCGCCAATAATTCCCTGTCATCTCTCTACTGTTAATAAATCAATTTACATAGAGCTTTACAAATCTGAAGGAATCAAATAGCACCCGCCGCCACCTTAGATTCTGGTGTTCCCTGTAGCGGTCAGCAGAGTAGTGTGTCCACTTCCCCTCATCCTTTCCAGATCTCATTACTATCCTCTTCTCTCTTTTCCCATTAATCCACACACACACTTTCATGGGTGTATTTGAATCACGAGCTCTGGGACTGGTGTCCCCTGACGGATTACAGTTCGGTTCTGTGGATGAGATAAATGATAACTTCCCTATCGCAGAGAAAAGTAAATTAAAGTCAGCCGCACTGCTCGCCCTCCCCCTACACACTCCGGGCAAACTTGTTCGTTCACTAACTTCGTGGAGAAGGACACCAAGACAAACACAACAGGTAGAAAAAAAAATCATAGCTAATGCAGCTGGTGTGGCTTTTTACACACTTGCAGACGCACACACACACAAAATAAGGATTTAAACACACCTGGATGTTATTTAAATCAGCGGTTCTGTACATGGGATTAGCTAGCAAATATTCTTGCAATCTCATTTCCAGGTGCAATGACCACAGGAGTCAAACAGTATTTCACTTCAAGTAAGAATGGCAATGAGAAGGAGAGTGATACTAATGTTAATACACAGAATATGACCACAAAGCCAATTGATGTCCCTTTACAGAAACAGGAAGTGCAGTGCAAACGCTCAAGCTAATCATTCGTTCGGAAGACTATGGACAGCATGGACATACTCTTCCTCCCTGTATGTGGGAAAAAAAAAAGAAAAAAAAATTGTTTCCTATAGGAAAAAAGGGTCATTTAAAGTGTTGATTAGAGTTGCTATGAGGGTGGCCCTCCATCTGCTGTGTGCTCTGGCACACCTTGCCCCAGGTGGAGAGTGACATCTCTTTGTGACCCATATAATTGGCTCTTTACCACCTTGATCATATCTCTTGAGGAAGAGAGAAAGGGGGGGGGGGGAAATGGGGTCTCAGGGACAGCAAAACAAGAAACATCGGTTGTGCTCCTCTACTTCTAATGCAACAAAAAGAGCTAGATGACAAGGAGTGGCAAAGACACAACACTGTTTTTAATGTGACATGGCTGAATCTGTAACAAAAAAAAAATAATGTATATGATCTTGTAGAGTATTCATATTTTAATGGTCAAGGCAGTTAATTGAGGGTTTGAGGCCCCACGATTCCAACACCAATAACACCAACATTTTCATTTCCTGCATCAAACGTGAAAAGATCAGCGGTATTAAACACCAAACTGCGGTTAGAAAGTGTTAATTAACAGTGGGCCAAATTTAATTTGACTAACAGCCCTAAAATACAAAACTAAAGCTTAAATAATAATAAAAAGAACATACAAGTAAACTAAATTGAAAAGACAGTTCCAAGAGGGTCCTTGCACCACCACTGGTGTTCATGCCTTGAAAACATTTTTTTTTTAAAAGCTATAGCCATAAATTCAACCCTCAGGTACTAGGTAAAATGATGATATATTTTATATATATATAGATAAGTTTCATTTCAGTACATCAAAGCATAGCGAGGATACAGCCTCACTTTCTGTACAGGGTCCTCTAATTTATGAATGTGTTATAGTGAATCAAAAACTTTTGACAGGCATGGTTTCAATATGATCTGAGGCAAATTCAAGGATTAAATAACTAAAAGCTGTTGGAGGCGTTCAGCAAAATTCAAAATAGTGAGTGATGTAGTCAGGCAGCCGTTTAAACCCTCAGGTCCGCAATTTAATT
Organism: Pimephales promelas; assembly: GCF_988280905.1. Taxonomy (NCBI): domain Eukaryota; kingdom Metazoa; phylum Chordata; class Actinopteri; order Cypriniformes; family Leuciscidae; genus Pimephales; species Pimephales promelas. Next base: position 23,750,145 of record NC_142786.1, on the reverse strand, counting down.
TATACGCAATGTAGTTCAAAAGTTAGCTAAAAATTAAACTTGAACTGTTGGTGGCGCTAGAGGGCATGAGAGACTGGCACCAACATTGCATTACAGGTTATTGAAATTAATTGCATCCGCATTGCCAAATTTCACACCTTTTTAGCATTCGCTTCTGGAGGTTGCAATAGACTCCCAGCCAGAAGAATAATAACCTTCGGTGCTTGGACTTGGCACCTAATAAATAAATGCAAAAAAGGCACAGGGCCCCTATATATGCCTGCATTTGGAACAACAGAAATAGACTGTGTGGACGGACACAGTATCTTAAAACCCAGAGTCCAGCTGGATTATCAATACTACACACCTCATGGCTGAATTCGGTGTCCGATTTTAAGAGCACAGAGATCCACTCTCAGCTCCCACAGGACTGGGCTCAGGACAGGGCTCTAATTAACAGTGGTGTTGCTTCACACCGGAAAACGTGGGGGCGCACAAGAGAGCCTTTACGGTCCCTTGAGCTGAACCCGATTTCACACATTAATGAGGATTGTGACTGATTCAGGCTGCAGCAGTAATTGGTGCCCAGTGGGAAGTTGTGCATTCAGGTGCTTCTGCTTTGGCCGCACTGTCGCTTACTGCACATTCAGCATGAATGCTAGTAGCAAAGTCATAACACAAAAACATGCCTGCTTCATGGGTTGATATCAGCTGCTGATGCCATTGATTAGATGTGCAAAGCAACACTTCCAAAACAAAGTATTCATTGGGTTTCCTGAATAGCTAGTCCTCTAATCTGACTTTTAGTTGTAATGTAATGGAAGTAGCTAGGGACGGGTTGACTGCGATTTCACTTTTTTCATTTTAAATAGTGTGTAATGTTGCTGTTGGTGCATGAACAGTATCTGCAAAGTTGCAGCGCTGAAAGTTCAGTGTAAGCAGAGATATTGTCTTTTACAAAAATCAGGAAGTATATTGCCTACAAAAACGACTCGATTGGGACTACAGCTGGGTTATGGTACGTCACTAACCCACACATTTGCATCAACCCCTCCCTCAGAATATGCAGAAAAGGGCATGTGCATATTTCTGCAGCTCCAGCAGCTTGTCGAGTGTGTTGTTCACGCAGCTGTCAGGTCTTTTGTCCTCGAGCTTCCCACAGACGCTGTACTTCGTCAACAATGGATAGTATTTATGTTTGATTATGTTCCTGAAAATGACGATCGTAATCTAGCTCTCTGTGCTGCGCATTTTACGGAAGGCAGCTTCCAGAATCTCCAACACCGGATTCAACAACTAAAACATGAAGCAGTTCCGACTTTAAAGCCAGAGGCAGCAGTTGTTGGGCCACAACCTGTAAGTAGGCTAAGACTTAATCATTTTAAATGTATTTGCATGTATAATTCCAGATGTAGCCGTTGTGTTTTATTTTTTTTCAAATGCCAGTGCTGGCTTTATTGCCACTAGGCTATCAGTTATGCTATTTTCTGTCTACGACAAACGCGTACAAACACGAATTTTGTATAAGTACTAATGTAGTAATTGTATTTTTCATGTATATATGTTTTATGACGTTATTTTCGATTTGATCAAGAACGTAAACTTGCCACCGCTGTTTGAGTATAACATTAGTAGCCAGTCAGTTGCTATTGTTGCCAATCAGATACTATTGTGTAAAACAAACGTGTATAAAGTTAAACAAAATGTGGCAAATTATCATTCAGAAACGTTTAGTAAGAGCCGTGTGTGGTGAGGTTCTGTTTGACTCTCTTCATCGCGGCTTACTCGGTCTGATTCTGCCTCAAACTGATACTGCAGTTCGACGCATATTTACATCTGGACAGGAGCTCATGACGTGCCCGCTTCGCCCGTAAAGGTAATGGCCGTTAACTTTCCGGACAACGTAAGCGACAGTTTAGCCAATCACAACACACCGGGGCAAGCTAACCAATCTGAGCCCACTACGTGTTTCTGAGGGAGTGGTTTCATAGACTCAGGAAGTCAACCGCTCGTTCGAGGACAGAGGAGAGCGCGGTTGACAATAAACGTGAAGTTTATGAAAAATAAGACTTTTTAAAAACGAAAAACCACGAATACATGTTATATTGCACCCCATGAACACAATCATGCAAAGAAAAAAAAAGCAGTCAACCTCCCCTTTAAAGGTGGGTTAGGCAATATTTTTCATAAAATCTTTTTGTTATTCCGGAAGAAACTCTTCACATCCTGAAAGCAATCAATAATATATATATATATATATATTAGGGTTGTGCCGATAGACGATAGTATCGTGTATCGACGATAGTCTGACATATCGCCGATGGCAGATGCCTTTGACGATATCAATACGATAATTGGCTCGTTTTACCATAATGTATTAAATTATTATTATTATTAGGCCTATTATTATTATTATAAAGCTAGTATTGTTATTAAATGAATATTAGGAACTACAATCAATTTGCCTTGCCTAAATTTACAACGACATCACCTCATAACAATTGCAACAACACACGCACTAATGAGGACTCCTCTAAGAGAATGTTTTTAAAACAGACTAAAAAACATCCCACATCAAAATTTAATTGCAAGGTGATCCATTCACAAATTATCAAGTGTGCTCGTTTTAACAGACGCAAAATTCAATTTCCTACAGATCCAAGATGAAAACGGCATCGTTGTTCGTCAGTATTTGTTTCCGTAACACATTAACAAAACGTTTAATGACACTAACACTAAAAACAATACAATTACTAAATAGTATTAATAATAATATCACTAAAATAGTATTATAGTTACCGTTATCATCGTCGTCTCTGAGGGAACGCGGCGTTAATGCAGATGCCGAAAGCAGTCCGTTTTTACTTTCACTTTCAGAGATTGAGCGCGTTTACATGCGACGACTTTCTTAACCTGATTATGTTGAATAAACTTGACAATGCATGTGGTCATGTAAACGTTTCCTTTATCAGAGTCAAGTCATAAGTATAAGTATAAACCGATCGACTCAGCTGGACGTTTGGCCCTTGCTCTTGTTTCTCCCGGCATTTAAAACACATTAACCCGCGTACTTCGTGCTTACTGAAGTGCGCAGAGAGCGCACTGGTACGGGGGCACATATCGCAAACTCCGACTTTTTCTGACCCAAGAAATTATTAAAACATGTTTTCATCTCGTGCAGAAATAGACCCTAGTCAAAATGCTGCATGTAACGGCATGAGGATAGGCTAATGTGTCCGTAAATTTCCCGTTGACAAACAAAAGGATTAGGATCTCTTTTTATAACCTGATCCTATTAATAAACACTCCACCTTTGCTAGCAAAATAGAAAAAAGATTCTCGTATATAAAACGAAGTAGGCTAATAAAACAAGCAAATTAATGAGTAGGCTAAATAATCAAGTTAATAATCAAATGTTAGCCCCGCCCCCTCACGATACTATCGTGTATCGCCGATCTCACAGGCTGACGATAGGACGATATGAAAATGGAGCATATCGCCCAACACTAATATATATATATATATATATATATATTTTTTTTTTTTTTTTTTTCTGAGGACATCTCAGTACCAACACAATTGTTAATCCAATCTCAACCCACCTTTGGACTTTGTTGTTAATCTTTAATAGTATAGTAATGTGCAAGTAAGGGCTCCCTATATAGATTACAGCATTAGCAGAGATGATTTTTTTTAATCCTTTTCTATAAAATTTTCATTATAAATGAATTAATTGAAGGACACTACAGGTGAATAGGGTAATTTAACTAGCAGATATCACCATAAAACTTTCCCAGTTGATTGCCTACATTAAGATGAAAAAAATGATATATATATATATATATATATAGATAGTTCATACTATTTTGAAATTATGACTGCAGTTAAAAAAAAGAAAAAAAAAGTGTTTTACAACTAGCCAGACTGGTTCTTGCAGCTCAAAGATGAAGGCATATGTCCGTTTGGTCTGAATCGGAGTGTGTTTGCTACTGCAGTCTGTTCTAAAAAGCTCAGTGTGAAACCCAAACAAATCCTGGTCCAAACAAGTCCTCCTGCCAAAGATAGTGGGTATGGTGTTCTGATTCAGAGTATGGAGTGTTGTACAGCGACAGCTTGAGGTGTGTGGGTCTTATACTTCCCAAACCCAAGCTTGTTGAACAAGCATGACCGGGAATGAGAGCCTCATTCACAAAGCAGATTGCTCAGCGTTCTACGAGAGCCAAAGACGGATTCGAATTTTCTTCTCAGAGGAACAAAAACATCTTATTTTAGGATTTATTATTTTTGTAACTGCTGATTTCCAAAGGCAGTGGTGGGTGTGATTAAATATTCTGATTAAATTAATAGCGGTAATACTCCAGCTAATGTTTGATTTCTACCTCACAGGCAGAGAACATTTACAGCTAGACATTATAATAGCCCTATTGTACGGCGCTGTTTGCGACTCCACTTTTAAAGAGACTGGAGTATAAGTAATAACAGTCATGGAACTCTTGCTATGGTGCAGCATAGCAGTCCATGCATTGGGAAGCGAAGAAGAAAGGGACCACAAAGAAAGCTAGATATGAGATGTGAGTTAGGCCTCTGGAGTAAGTCTATATACTATATATATAAGACCAAGACCCTACAGTGTTCCATCAACCTCTCTCTCTGTCTCTCCTTTTATCTGTCTTTTTTCCTCTGACTTTGCCCACAGTCTTCAAACTGAATAGTAGAGAACAACCGCATCTGAATTTCAGAGAGGCTGGTACCTGGTTGTGTGTTTAAAATATGTGCATGCATGTTGGTGCAGTGCACGTATACTGCATCAGTTAGCGCTCTGTGTGAGCCGCAGCAGAGCCCCGTGACTTTAATGATTAACGACGGCTCTCCGTCGGGCCCCTGCACACCGCCCAAACCTCTGTCATGATACCAAAAATAGACAAAGTGCAGCACCACGTTTAATGACAACCTCTTCTGATCGATGCTCCTCTCGTGCATGGAAGCAGCACAAAGACAAGTCTTTCAAGCGGACAGCTTCCCAGCATGGGGAGGAGGCTTTTGAAGGGCCCTCTTTTGAAGATTTGGACAGCCCTTCTTCCTCCTACCGGGCACGGAAACAGTGATGGACAGACGCTCTGTTGCGATTGAGCACCGCCTATGGCAGGCCTAAGCATGGATGGAGAGAACGTGGAGTTTTTTTAGTTTTTTTTATTTTTTTTTTTTATGGTGCTCATGTTTTTCTCACAAGTACTTCTGAGGAGGCATCGGAAGCTTGTAGTTGGAGATTGTTTGAATTGAATGATTCGCAATGTGATATAATAGGTTGAAGAAGGTATGGCCAATGAATTTCTCAAAGCGAATCAACAGGAGAAAATCCAGTAGCACTTGTTTGGCTTTCTCAGGTCATGTGCTAAATCAATAATTAAACGGCAAGTTCCATTTGAGTAGGAACTGATGAGCCGATCTTTGTTGCATTTGTTGGTTAAACCCTAAAACCGGATTAAGGACAAATGTGGGCAAAATAGTTTTGATTTATTTTAAAAAAATTCTTCCCTTGATCTGAGCGGTACAAGACTTGGCTACTTTTCCTCCTGAACACACAATTTTTTTTGACTCAATTCTAAAATGTTAAGTGGGTAAAAAAAACAAAAAACAAACAAACTCCTTAATCTTGTATTTGGGTCAAAAATGGGCTGAATGGGAAAAACTGTAACTTAGAGCATTCTAAAATAAGCCAAAATAAGACACAAAGTGACAGCAAAGTCACTTCATCTTTAGGTTTTAGCTCTAAGAACTTATTGGAATGATATTTTAATGTGGTTAAAAAAATAAAAATAAAACATAAAAATAAGCATAATTTACATAGAAAATATGGTTCTTTTTGAAGTAAATAAATTCAAAAATACCCCCCAAATAAAACACCATAAATGGATAGACAAAACTTCATAGAAGACAGTGATATAACATTAATAATAATAAAAAAATAGATCACACCTGAGTTCTCTGTGCCCACATTTGTCCACAATTACAGGATTAAGGGCTATACGGTTTGAGCGCTACATCAACAAAGAGCTATTGGAGTTTGAATTAGAGAGATTAACATTGAAAATTGAAAGAACTCAGAAATGAATATTCCGGGTTCAGTTTAAAGTAAAAATGACAACAATTGAGGCACAATGTTGATAACTACAAATATTACTTTCAGCTTGTCCTTCCTGATCAAATCTGGGATACAGAGAGACACGTCAAGAGTGAAACACAATTGACCTACCTGGCTAGAAATGTTATGTTGCCAGAACGTTCTGAGAACGTGCCTGCTGGTGTCAAGGACGTTGCCTTGTAACGTTCCCACAAAGTTCCCAGACAGTGAAGATGTGGAGTTCTTTAAAGGGTTTGGGGATGTTATTTGGAGGACCTTCAGGGAACATTCAGGATGTTATATGAACGTTTAGAGGACAATATTTAATTCAGAAATCCAACGTTTCCAAAACATTCTGAGAACGTCCCGCTGGTGTCAAGGACGTCGCCTGGTAACATTCCCACAATGTTCCGAGACATTCACGATGTGGAGTTCTTTAAAGGGTTTGGGGAAGTTATTTTGAGGACCTTCAGTGAACATTCAGGACATTCTGGGAACATTTAGAAGACCATATTTAATTCAGAAATCCAATGTTTCCAAAACATTCTGAGAACGTCCCGCTGGTGTCAGGAATGTCGCTTGGCAATGTTCCCACAACGTTCCCCGACAGTCACGATGTGGAGTTCTTTGAAGGGTTTGGGGACGTTATTTGGAGGACCTTCAGGAAACATTGGATTTCTGAATTAAATATGCTCTTCTAAACGTTAAGGCCCTTTAGGTGCTTACAACATGATTTAAAGTCTTTCTGTCTCCAAAAATCACCAATTGTCTCCTGAAATATCTCCTACGGTGACAGCTTGACATGGTGCCTGTCCCTGAATGTTGACTGTGTGTCCGAGTGAGTGGAGGGGGTGTGGCTAGGCCACAGGTGGAGCCATTTTGTTAACATTAAAATACTCAATGTTTACATCTTGTGGCTATACTTTCGAAACAGTAAGAACACACTTTCTGCTCTTGGGTATCGTCAACTGGCTAGCTTCCTGACATTTGTCACAACAGACACCTCAAGATTAAGGCAGATCAGTTTTAAGTCACAGATCAGATTAACCAAGCATTTAAAGCTTCCTCAAACATTACAATCCCTGAAATTCAGCTCTGAGAGAATGAGAAACATGAGAACAAGTCAGTCTTCTCTAGGGATTTTTGGTTTTTCAAGACTACCTGCAGCTCTTTGTGTTTGGAAGAGCTTATTTTCCTGGATGCACAGGCTGTTGCTTTCAAGCAATTTTGCATGGATGTAAGGTATTTAATTTTATAATTATATAATAAGTCTACACAATGAAGTGGAATCATACTTCTGTCTCTTGAGGCCAAGAAATGGAGACGAATAAAAGGAGCATGATCCTAGACTATTAACTTTGAAGATCTACCATCTCTGAATAAACGTTGAGTGTTTGATGTTAGAATTAGCACAATAAGCAGAAAGATGAGGATATATGGATGTAGGTCACCTAACTAGGGATAGTGGCATAAATGGAGTACTATTTTACACACGTGACATGTTTTCACTTCTATAATTTATTTGCCTCTTACAAAATTTAGAGTGGTATTTATAAGTCAGGAAGACAGAAATAAAAAGTAAAGCCTGACTTTAATAGGCCATTCAGCATGGTACAAAATTCTTAAAGGTGAATTATGATGTCAACAAAGCAAATATATAAATGTCTATCTATCTATCCATCCATCCATCCATCTATATACTGTATACATGTGTGTGTGTGTGTGTCACATTTCGAACTTAAATGGTTGTAATTCAAGAATGCTTTGGAACATAGATGTAAGATTAGTCTCGTTTTAAAGAAAACATCTGGGAGATTTTTGTAGAAGTCAAAAAGTTAAGTTTATGAAAATATACAAAGTAAAAAAAAAAAAATATTAATATAAAATATATCTTTTCAAAAGCTGGGTGACTCTAAAACTGCAACAACAAAAAAAAGAAAAAAAAAAAGTTCTGTTTCAAATTTTAGGTTGATAACTAAAAAAAAAAAGAGCTTTCAGTAAGATTTTGTTTGGGCGCAGTACCAAACATTTTCACTAGAAGACAACCAGACTCCATTACTGGCCATATAAGGGCGCCTCCATTTCCATGTGTTTTGAGTGATCTGAACCATTATTTACACAATTTTCATACTTTCTTTCATGATTTTTCATGTTCATCACTCTCTCAAAATTAAGGTCTAAACACGTCTTAGGAGTATGAAAATATTCTTGTTGCAAATTGATAAATTACGGCTCCAGTGACAGTAACAGGATATATATTAAATGTTTATTAAATTATATTAAATAAATGTCAATCTGATCAAGCCCTAGAGTTTATTTATTTAAATCTGACAAGGTGGGAAAACGGAGACCAAATAGCAAATAACCCTAACCAAATAGGTTTATAACCATCTATATTCCCTTCTACCAAAGTTCTTATTCTTTCAAATGGAAGCATTTTGAGAACAATCTTTCAATACCACAAGTACATTTATGTTGGTTTACCCTAAATCGAATCAAGTAAAAAAAGAACTTCTGTAAAAGTCTTGCCTGGTGATTATGAAAGGAAAAGTCATAAGCAAAAGCAGGCCAAAGTAAGGATTACAACACCTAGCTGAAAGGTGTAAGAGACAACAGCAGCGACCCTCATCTTAACCTACTGGCTCTCTTGGTCAAGGGGAACCGTGTGTGGACCGAAGGCGAGGGAAAGCCGGACTCGGATCGCAGAGCGGGCTCCTTCCTTCGTCTGCCCCTGCAGTTCGGATCAGCAGCGGAACCAGAACTGAGAAGACTCCTTCATCCATCATGATGACACTGCCACTGTTAACAAATCTCTAACAACAACACTTCAGCCTCGCCTCAGGCATTGCCCAGCTCCACATAACATGCACATTTACTGTATCCACAGCTTCACAAATACCACCTGGAGATAGGCTTTCAATAAGCACACACATACTCAAAATAAATGTTTTTATACCAGACAGATTACTAGAGAATTTATAGCTTGATACCATCAGGCTTAATATATTGACATATTTATTTAATTTAATTATACAATATTTATTTAAATACATATATGAAATTCTTGAATGATTTCAGCTAGTAATACACTACATTTTACCAAGTCCTATACATACAGCAAGTCCTATTTCACCACAACCAGCACTGGAAATGCATGCACATATTCCATGTGGGCTTAAAAATTGAAACTCATGCACAAAATCAGCTGTCCTTCCCATAACGCTCTGCTAAATGTGTGTCCCCAAGTTGTTAGTTTTGCAGAAACTCTGGGAGGCTTCTAACAGTTTGTGAGTCTCTCTTGGCACAAGCACACACCGAAGCACAATTATTATTCAGAGAGGAGAAAGTAATATTGATTCAAAGTCTCAATTCCAAATAGAGAGAGAGAAAGTGTGCAACTATGAGAGTGTGTGGGCACTGAAGTTAATAAAACTAGTCCGACTATAACCTTCAGTCCATCTTCTTTCCTTTTGTAATGGCAGTTGTGCCGCGAAAAGTCACCAACTATCTTTAAGAGAGAAATTGCTAGCCATTATATGAAACTATAACAGTATCATGGGAAAATTAATTTTTGCACAGGTGGTGAAGGAAGAACTTTTTTGCTCTAAGATATTTGTGAACTGACATTCAATATCGTTTAACCTGCTGGACTAAATCTATTTCTATTATGATGCTGAAGTTGGTGTGGGCGATATGGGAAAAGATATACTACCATTATTTTTTTCAGGCAGTATCATGATCCACAATCTTTTCACAATAATGTTTTTATGTTCGTTTTTAAGACTATCTTGCAAGTCACTTAGCAATACGGCCAAACTAATATCCATGTTTTAAACATTTAGCCTTACAAGGCAACAAAAAAAAGCTTATATCTTGGTATAAAGGTATCAGAATCCATAGATATGTATATAAAGGCTAGATATGTCGTCCACGCTGCTGGCCAATGGAGGTCGACGTCTGCACCTGGCGGCCATCTTGTCACAGGTAGCTCGCTCACTCGTAACATTGTGTTAATGGTACATGTACTATTTATATGACCATAACTTGCTCAATTTTCTACCGATTTTCAAACGGTTTGTTTTGTTATAAACGTCAGAGATGTAGTTATGACACTGCATACTTATGAATAAAAAGTGTATAAATAAATAATCATCCAGATAATTATAGCCACGTTAATAACGTTTGTAAGAAACCAAACCGTTTGTAAATCCGTCAAGATTTCAACGAGATAAGAGTATTTGAGTTCGTGCTGACCACTCATCTTACATCAGCTTGTCTGTGACAAGATGGCCGCCGGTGATGACGATGGAAACTCCGCAGTAACACATGTAGCCTTTATATACATATATATATGTCAGAATCGGCTAGTACCAAAAATGTAAGGATCGGCATCAGATTCGTTCTGAAAAAAAGTGGTAGCCTATGCCTAATTTATAATTTGGCAATGGTAACAATTTAGTCATGCTACACTGTTAACAGCTTAAAACAGGAAAATTTACAATATTTGTTGAAATAGATATTCTTATGCTAGGTATGTAGCAATGCTACGAGCTAGTTAGGGCCAAATTGACCTACTACCAAACAACTATTTGTATAATAACCGTTAGTTTCAGCCCTAACACTACTCTTTACTCCAGTCTAAAACGTTAAACATCACAATTACCAAAGAAGTATTTTAAGAGTTCAGAGAAACACACCCAGATGAATTCATAGTAATAGATTCTAATGATGTCTTTCATGCTTCATAAAACCTCTGTTATATTTCACCTTGTACTCATTAGCCTTTCCGTATGTTAGTGATGTAACAGACAGTGTGTTAGAATGTCAGCTGGGAAGATGAAAAAATGCAGTGTAGTCAAAATGCAAAGAAAGAAATGATATTCCCCTCAGGCTAACAGGAAATCAACACAAAAAGCCACAACTCACTCAAACAATGACCCAAGCTGGCTTCTCTACATGTTATTCAGCAAAGCAGCAGCAGTCTACTATATTCTGATGACAAATAGCAGGGGTTTTCAACATACTTCAGGGACCACCAAACAAACCAGTTACTCTGCCAACCCAAGGACATGTTAAAAAAGCTACATTTTCACAGCAAATCTAAAAAAAAATAAATAAATAAAAACTAGCATTAGCTATTTTCTAAAAGTATTATGGTAACACACTTTACAATACGGGTGCACTAGTGTGCATTAGTTCATCCTTAACTAATGCACAGATAATCATGAGTTAATGTACAACTCATGAAGAACTAAACCATTAATTGATGATTACTGCATCAGCAACTAATAAAGAGTCAATATGATTAATAGATTAAGTAATACATGAATTGCTATTAATTCAATGTGTCATTGAGTATTAATTCCTTAATAACATATTTTTCTTAACTAATAGTGTCAATTAATGTGTTAATTACCACAATTAGTCAAAGGTATGCACTTCAACTTCCAGTTGTCTGCTTTAATTAATAATTAGCTAATGATTTGCAAAGGTATCATTATGCTATGACTTTACTTGTTGGGGCACATCATTATTAACTAGTCATTTAGTAATTTGCACATGAATTTGCACTAACAACGAAGTAATTAATCATGTATCAATGCATATTAGTGTACCTGTCATATTATCTGGAAGTTGAAATACAAGGCTTTGGCTCATTCTGGTAATTAACATATTAATTAATATTATTAGTTAAAAAAATGTGTTATTATGGAATTAATCCACAATTACATATTGAATTAATAATAATTCATGTATGAACTAATACATTAACCTTACAGGCTCTTAATTAGTTCCTAATGTGGTAATCATTAATGAATAGCTTAAATAATCATTAGTTACACATTAATTCAGTATTATCTGTACATTAGTTAAGCATGAATTAATGCTTATTAGTGCACACACGTATTGTAAAGTGTTACCAGTATCATTCATCCATTCATGTAGTAGGTAGTGTCCATAGTTGAGAATTATATAATGTAGTGAGTGTCTAAAATACAAAAGTGTCTAAACATGAGTGTCTAAACTACGAAAGCAATCTGGTCTAATGTGTTTGACAACCTCTGGAATAGGTCAAAAGTGGACAAGCTCAAAACGTTTTAAACCCCGTTTATAAAAAAAAAAAAAAAAAAAAAAAAAAAATCACATAATAGAAATTCTGGACAAATAGAAAGACTACAAACTAATACCACTGAGAAAAGACAGAGCTAATGAGTTGTCAGACATTATTAAATTCCTCCTACAAACACCTCTGCACATGCCAGTGCGTTTCTACTAACTCCTGCAATTGAATTTATTCAAGTCAGTTTTGGTATTCACTACAGATATGTATGCCGTTCATAAACATACACAGCCGAAAACATTCAACTTTCACTATTTATGTGAAACAGACAGGGGCTTAAAAAAAACAAAAAAAAAAACATTAATGAATGTAATCAAAGCGCGATTATATTAACAGGCGTTCTAGATAATGCAGCATGGCGATTTGGCTTCTGCCTCCAAGCTAATGTTTCAGTCTACATGAAACTAGATCAACATCACACACATACAACCACACCAATTAGCCTCTATTAGCTACAACCCCCACAAAAAATATGATATGCTGTAACAGTGCGGATTTTATCCGCCTTTGTTAACCCCATCTCGAAGCTGTGGCACTTGGTATTTAGGCCTACACACAGGAGAAAGAAGCTCCATGTTCACATGGGCTTTGAGCATAGGGATTGTCTTCTCTCATCTAGAGATGAGATAGAAATACCTAAGCCTGAAGACAATTAAATAATTAGTCCACATAAGCCTTCGGATAGCATGCCTGTAATTAAATCATTTGTACACCAAGGGATGGTGACAATTCACCAAAACAAATTTTGTCTGTTGTGGGTTTTCATCTCCCATCTAGACAAAATGATTTAATTGCAGTTCAACATGTAAAGGCCCAATTTTGTCTTTCACAAAGTGGATTCTGGAATGGTGGAAGAGTTGTTTTAAAAAAGGTAGTTTATAAAAGGAAAATGTGAATATTTGTGAATATGCACTATAAGAAAATTGGTACACTCTAGTAACTCCTTCAACATTAGATGGGTTACTACGGTAACATAAAACGAGTATTTAGCAGGTCAGTGGTCATGTGATTTCAATATGTTGGCTACCATGAGAAGAGTTTTTATTAGGTGATCGATATGATGCACATATGTCATGTCTTGACTTCATGTGAGAATATGAAGAGTTCAGATGCAAAAGCCTCTAAGTGCCATTTGAAATTTTCTTCTAAAATGATAATTTTTATCAAGCTTGTATATTTAAGTTCAGTAATTTCACTTAAATGGCAATGAATATGACCTATTAATTGTTATTTAAGTGAAATTACTGAACTTAAATATACAAGCTTGATAAAAATGGTCATTTTAGAAGAAAATTTCAAATGGCATTTAGAGGCTTTTGCATCTGAACTCTTCATATATTATTTTAATCATATTTTCAAAAGTATTTCCTTACAAATGCACTAGAGCGGATTCTATTCCACACATTTCAGCAGATTTCTATGGAAGCTTGTTCCGCCACAATAAAAAAAAAAAAAAAAAAAAAAGTGTGCAAATATCTTGCAATTCAAACTTTAGTTTATATTATAAGTCACAATTCGGACTTTTTTCTCTGAATTCGGAGACATAAACTCGCAATTGCGAGTAATAAACTCCCAATTTATTCTGTGGCGGAAGCAAGCTTCCATATATTTCCCCTTACAAAAAAATAAAAATAAAATTTTGAACAAACATGCAGAATCCTAGTGGATCTAATTATTATATGTGTACATTTTATTACATTATTTAGTAGTTAGGAGACATACTATATGCCAGCCTGCTCTGATGTTCTGTATTTATTTTATTTTTTTATGATTTCGAATAATTTGAAATAACCATGCGGGCAGCTACATATCCTCTATTCCAGAGTGGCCTAATTATGGTAAAAAAAATAAATAAAAAATAAAATCCAATCTTCACCTAAAAATATGGTCATCTTTCCAGAGAATAACTCTCCATGCTTGAAATTGGCTTGTGTCAGTAATGTCAGCTTTGAGGAGAAGGCTGTTTAATGCGGGCACAGGAGAAGCCTGCATCTCTGTGACAGGCACATTGGCAGTGTCCTTCTCTCTGGCATAGCCAATCAGCATGCTGACTCGAGGGAGGAGAGATCTCAGTGTGGCTTTAGCTGAGAGGCACTAGAGCGAGCCAGGAAAAGCCCAACTGAAGCATGCACGCTCATACACGTCCTCTCAGTCTCACTTTCCCATTCCAGTAGCTTCTTTATAGGCACCAACACACATTCTCCCTCTCTATTTCTCTCAAACGGAACAAACACACACACACAGAATGTGTCTATATGAAACATTGACAATTAAGTGTATTAATGACGTTGCTCACATGCATGGGTCAGAAAACATGTTATAAAATTAGTCATTTTAATTAATCAACAAGGCCCACACTACCTGCAATGAACTGTCCTCTACTTCAATCGTCACCCACAAATGTGATGCTTAAAGGAGTAGTTCACTTTTGAAAAAAAAACATTTGCTGTTAATTTACTCACCCACATGTCATCCAAGATGTCCATGTCATTCTTTCTTCAGTCGAAAAGAAATTAAGGTTTTTGATTAAAACATTCCAGCATTTTTCTCCATATAATACACTTCACTGGGAACCAAACGGTTCAAGGTCCAAAAGACACTTTCAGTACAAACTGTAAACTGTTCAAAGGGTCTTATCAAGCGAAACGATCGCTCTTTTAATAAATAAATAACACAGTTTAAGGTTTATAAGCTCAAAGGCTCTACTGCTCTGTTCTGTGAATCACGTTTGCGACTCTCCTGTTTGAACTTGTTCATCAAAATGAACGAATCTTTTTCCGAGTCATTTGGTTTATTCAACGAACGAAACGAACAAATTAA
The DNA here is from genome assembly GCF_988280905.1 of Pimephales promelas. Classification (NCBI taxonomy): domain Eukaryota; kingdom Metazoa; phylum Chordata; class Actinopteri; order Cypriniformes; family Leuciscidae; genus Pimephales; species Pimephales promelas. The sequence continues at coordinate 23,735,104 of NC_142786.1, read as the reverse complement.
CTTGGAAAAAGATCTGTTCGTTTTGATGAACGAGTTCGAACAGGAGAGTCACGAATGTGCGTCACAGAACAGAGCAAGGCAAGCATTTCGCTTGATAAGACCCTTATACATCGTCTGGAATCGTTTAAAGCCCTTTGAGCAGTTTGCAGTTTGTACTAAAACTGTCTTTTGAACCTTGAACCGTTTGGTTCCCACTGAAGTGTATTATATGGAGAAAAATGCTGGAATGTTTTCATAAAAAACCGTAATTTCTTTTCGACTGAAGAAATAATGACATGGACATCTTGGATGACATGGGGGTGAGTAAATTATCAGCAAAAGTTTTTTTGAAAAGTGAACTACTCCTTTAATTTGTCACACATCAAAAACACAAGACGACACCAGCAAAAGTGACAAGTGACAGATCTAAGCCATCTGGCGTAATACTATGACGCTGGTGTGGACATTTGTGCTTTAAAACAAGACACCAATAAGCAAGGTAATATCATAAAGCCTAACCTACATTCTAGACACAACATGTCTTACTTTGTCCATTCTCCAACAAATAATCCAAAAACGAACCATGAACCCTCGCAAACCTCCAATCAACACGCCAGTGTGGTGTTCCTGAACGAATGTCTTTTTTATAATGAATTGATTCAAAGAGTCACTCATAAAGACTTGAACCACATACTAGCATGTTATTCTTATTACTTCTGCCATATCTTCATATGTCAGAAATACTTATAATCGTGTGGTAGTCTATGTGATTCAGAATTCAGCAACAGTAGTTTTATTCAGTTTAGTGATTCAATGACTCGTTCATCCCTGAAACGATCAGTGGTTTTAAATGGTGATTCAATGACTCGCTAAAACACAAAAATTTCTCTCCACCTGCTGGAGTAACATTATAACTTGCAGCAAGAGACACTGACAAAAACTCCATTACTACAATATACAGACAAGCAGATTGAATGAAACAGTCCAGCCCGGTCTCACCCCAAGGCATCATATACTGACGCTTTTGAAATTTTGTCAACATCCAACGCACATGTCACCCTTTAGTGTCAATATGAGATGCAGATCTACATGGGCCAGAAGGCGCCTCCTAGTGGTCTAACCCGAACCCTACCCCAGAACTAAACCAAACCTCTATGCGTGTTATATTGACGCTAAAGGGTGCCACGTGCGTTGGATTTAGACAAAATGTAAAACTATGACAACCTAGGATGAGAATGCGTTAAAAAGTGCCAGTGCGGTACAAAATACCAGCACTCAAGGAACACTGCTCACTCAATCAAATTCAAGAATCAGAATCCCCTGCATAATAAACCCCAATTTGTTCCGAGTCTGACTGGCTATGATGTTGTCTACTGTCAAAGTACTTGTCACTATAGAAGCTTATCGAGTCATAGCCAGTAAGGGCACAGTGTGTAAGAGAAAGTAGCACACATGCCTCCCCGGTCCTCACCTTATATCCGCAGGACCAAACAGTGCAGCCAAGGGGAGTCAGGAATTACCATTTTTATCACAAACAATTATAATCATTGGAGGCAGTTCCAAGTGCTTTAAAGTGCCTTTCCCTTTGTGTAATTAAAGGCTAATAATTGAAATATAAAATGAGCTCTCTAAATCAAATCAAGCTGAAAGCGAAACACTTTGTTTGTGATCCAAACCGAGCCCATGGTTACCCAATCAAACAAAGTAGCTTGTAAAGCAGTTTAATTGGTATTAATGAAACAGGAGGTAAAAAGAACAGCTAGCAGCAGGAATATCAAAAAAATAAGCCTTGCTTACCTTGCCGGACATCTCTCGGTGCTATAGCGATGCCGTTCTTTGAATGCAGCTGTGTTACGCAACAGTCGTCGGGTGGGGATTGCAACACGCTCGCGCTGGGGTCAAAGGAGTGGTTGTGGGGTGCAGTGGGCAGCAGGGACACCGGAGGGGCCGTGTTGGGACACACGCAACCCGTCTGGGAGATACTGCAGCTCTCGGCATCCCAGCCTGAGCCGACGTGCAAGCATTCCTCGAACCATCTGCACAGGACTCCACATGTAAACTGACTCGAATTCTCATTATTGATGAGCAGAACCTCTACGAGCCGGAAGTCCAGAGTTTCCGCCGACAAGGGGGTCTGGCCCTCGGACATCCCATCTTCGCCGTCTCCGTCGGGGTTGGCGGTCAAACACAACTGCACAAAGTTCTTATCGAATTGCAGGAAGGTGTGGGGTCCTGGGACCATGCAGAGCTCAACGGCTTCAGAGTCCGAGGGGAAGGTGGGCTGGTCTGGGGGACCACAGGTCTGGTTTGAGAGGTAGTGGTCCAGGGGCAAAACCAGAGGGGAAAAAGCTAAACAGGCGCCGGCATGGCGATTGAAGCGGAAATAGAGCGAGTACTTGGTGGGGTCAGGGTTCTCCACAGTCCAGGAGCATCCAGATGCCAGAGCCGACGGTCTGGGAAAGAGGTCCCTGAGCGAAAAGGAGCCGTATAAAACCCCAGCCACCAGAGAGGAGCAGGGGGCAGCCTGACCCAGCGGCTCCACAGCCCAGGCCAGTGCAAAAAGGGATGACAGCACAGACAGACAGAGATGACCAGCAGTGTTCATCCTATGTCATTTGTCCTGTGGGGGAAGAAAGACGTACAGATGAGTGATGAGTTTAAGTGCAAATGTAATATTAAATCAGATCATCAGTTTATTTTTGCCCATTACTTGGCTTCTTGGAATTCTATTCCCCAACATGATTTCAAAACCACCTTAAATAAATGTTTTGGTTCTTGTTTGCCTAACCCGTGATTTTATGGTCTGATTCTTGTTGTGCATGTTGTGTTATCTAAGGCTACGTTCACACTGCAGGCTGAAACGACCTAATTCCGATTTTTTTGCGACCTGTATCTGATTTTTTCATGACAGTCTGAACGACACAGATCCGATCTTTTCAAATGCGACCCAGGCCACTTGGGTATGTGGTCTAAATCCGATATGTATCCGATCTTTTGAAATGCGACTTCAATCTGAACGGCCAGGTCACATATATCCGACCCGCACGTCATTGCAAGCACCTGTAGCCAGCCAATACACGCTAACTCCAATGCGTTTCCTCACTGTTATGGGCCACTGCAGACGTGTCTCTTCCCCAGTGTTGTGCCTGAACGCGTTCAATGAACGATAGTGCATGAACGCGTTCATATTTTCGCGTATCATATTATTCACGTTCGCCCGAAATAAACATACTGTATTACTGCCTGATGAACATTACTGTGAACACGTTCATTCTGGTGTATGTGAACGTGCGCTCTCTGTCAGTATAACTTTGTACAGTAGGGTGCCAGATATAGAGCCTTCTAAGCGAAAACCTGGCTAAAACACATGTGAACATGCCTTAAAATGTAGCAAATAACCACCCAATCTGGCAACACCGCGGCCGCCGGTGGCGGTGACAAAGCAAGGAGCGCCGCGGACACGCACTTTCAATTAAACGGGTTTTATGACGAGATCGGTGAGGATCGGAAAAATCTTACATTTATGTGCAAACTGCCCGTCGATAAAATAATTATTGTCTGTGTTTGTATATGGGCTGTGGCAATAATAATAATAATAAAACAAAAGCTCGCAACATATGAAAAAAAAAGAACTATTCTGCAAACAACAAGTGACGTCTTGGACCGTTGATTACTCTTCTGCGCATGCGGGTCACTTCTGGGTCATTTCACGTTCACACAGGAGATCACAAAAGGTCGCATTTAATTGGAAATGTGAACGGCCTTGCAAAAAAAAATCGCATTTTTTCAAAAAATCGGAATTGAGCATTAAGCCCTGCAGTGTGAACGTAGCCTAACTCTTTATCCATATTGTTACTGTTTATCCATATTGTAACTGTTTATCCATATTGTTTCTCTGTCTGCTGTAATATTTATTTGTATAATATTGTAAAGTGACCTTAAAGGAGTAGTTCACTTTTCAAAAAACTTTTGCTGATAATTTACTCACCCCCATGTCATCCAAGAGGTACATGTCTTTCTTTCTTCAGTCGAAAAGAAATAAAGGTTTTTGATGAAAACATTCCAGGATTTTTTTTTTTTTTCAAGATAATGGACTTCAGTGGGAACTAAACGGTTTAAGGTCCAGAAAACAGTTTCAGTACAAACTGCAAACTGTTCAAAGGTCTTTAAACGATTCCAGACGATGAATAAGGGTCTTATCAAGCAAAACGATCACTCATTAAAAATAATAATAATAATTTTATAAGCTCAAATGGTCACCTTGCTCTGTTTTGTGATGAGCATTCGTGACTCTCCTCTGAACTCGTTCATCAAAATGAATGAATCCTTTCCAGAATCAACTCGTTCATTTCGTTCGTTGAATGAACCAAATGACACGAAAAAAGATTTGTTCATTTTGATGAACGAGTTCGAACAGGAGAGTCACGAACGCACATCACAGAACAGAGCAAGGCGACCATTTGAGCTTATAAAACTTAAACTTTGCGCTTTTTTAATGAGCAATCGTTTCACTTGATAAGACCCTCATTCATCGTCTGGAATCGTTTAAAGCCCTTTGAACAGTTTGAAGTGAAACTGTCTTTTGGACCTTGAACCGTTTGGTTCCCATTGAAGTCCATTATATTGGAGAAAAATCCTGGAATGTCTTGGATGACATGGGGGTGAATAAATTATCAGCAAAAGTTTTTTTTTTTTTTTTTTTTTAAGTGAACTACTCCTTTAAGTAAGGTGGTGGCTATTTACATTTTAAAACTTGTATACAATGACTGTATTAGTGTTAAATTCTGTTTGCACCATTTACAGAAAATAGAAATAAAAGCGTCACAGGGTTTTTGTCACATCCATAACGATGGTTTTCCTCATAGTACACTTCATAAAAAATATGTATATTTCAAACATTGATATTTTTATGTTCAGCTAAGACCCCTTCATCTTGTGGATAGCAATATTTATAAATTGCATTTAAAAGTTCACAGACTTTAAAGGAAATCGAACAGTATACCAAAAACACTGTCATTTCCCATCACATCCATACCGCATGCATACTTTCCTTTTTTGGGGATGCTTAAATATATATTAGAAAAACATATTTTGCCTGTCAATTCCCCAGATTGGGTGCTCTGAGAATATGCATTTCCAAATTAAAAATTGTAAGAAGTTTTTTTTTTTTTCCTGAGACATTTCACCTGTCATTATGAGTTCAAGTGTCACATCCATAACGCTGGAATTGCTCAAAGGCATCTTTTTACAATAAGTGCAAATATAGCAATGAATGTTTATTTACACAGTGTACACAGAAGAAACGTGCTGTTTGTGCTAAAAAGAAAATCTCTCAGCAATGGTGGGTGGATTTAGTGAAATAAACATAGCCACACTTGCAAATATTTAGACGTATACTATGCAATTACTGTATATATTCATTACTTTATTTTAAGGAAGTGCGCTGATAACTGATGAGGATTCTCAGTGCACAAAGTAAAGTTGATTATTTCCATCATCGATAATTATCAATTAGTCATCACAGCCCTAAATACTATTTGCTTAGTGTGAAACAGCATGTGTTGGTAAAACAAAAGAGAAAGAGCTAGAGTTCTGAAAGAGAGAATGCAAGAAGGGCAACACAATGTTATTTGAATATTAGATTCATTAACAGATTTACATCACTAATCCTCTTTAATCTGCTCTGCGGAGACACTGCAGAGTGTCACAAACAAATGGAATGACAACAGAAAAAAAACAAGACCGGAGAAACAGAGCGAGATGAAGAGGAACGGTCTTGTCACATATCGGGCCATTTAAGCTTTCTGACAGCATTAATGAAGCGGAAAGTTTTCCTATAAATCAGCCCCTTCGGTCTTGATTCCTGCCTGCCAGAGCTCCTCACGCCTCCCTTTATCCTCGGCTGCGTTTGCGAGCCGTAATTCGGCCTCTCCTGAGCCATTGCTCACTTCTCATTGAGTCGGCCCACCCCTCTGGCACATGTCCCTTTGTCTTAATTACATGTGGTTAGTGGGTCACATTACTGGAAATCTCTTACTTTCTCCCTCCTTTCTGCCTTTTTGTCATTCTGTCTCATCCTTCCTCTCCTCCTTCCCACTCAGAGCAGACTTGTAAATCATTTCAGGGCTGCGTGTTCTCTCTGTGAAGGTCGCAATCCTATTCAAAAAGACACAAAATGGACACGCACACTTTCCTCCGATGTCTGAAATTCCTGACGGATGTACAGAAAAGACTGATGACTCTTCTGTGGAGAGTTTAACCTCTCAACTAATCTCCCACACTTTCATTTGCATGCGCGCACACACACGCATCACTAGTTTCCCACTGTGACATTTACATGTCTTTGAGTTTTTGTTCAACAGGATGTGGCACACGACACTAGTTTTTTTTTTTTTTTTTTTTTTTTGTCTGTTTGATAATCTATTGATTCAAAATACATAAAAATTGAAATTCACACATAAAATGACTTGAAGACACTTCTTCTGTGATAAATCTGTCTTTAATTATTGAGTTAAAATTCATTTTGATAATTGTGTTGAGTATGAAGTCAAAAATGTCAAGGTGATACAAAGGTCCTGATATCAAAATGAAGACAAAAAAGCCTCATTTAAGGAGTAGTCTTTTCCGAGTCAATTCGTTCATTTCGTTCGTTGAATGAACCAAATGACATGATTTGGTTCATTTGTTCATTGGGAAAAAAGATTTGTTCATTTTGATGAATGAGTTCGAACAGGAGAGTCACAAACGTCCATCACACAACAGAGCATGGCGGCCATTTGAGCTTATAAAACCTAAACTTTGTTATTCATTTATTAAATGAGTGATTGTTTTGCTTGAAACGACCGTTATTCATCGTCTGGAATCATTTAAAGCCCTTTGAACAGTTTGCATTTTGCACTGAAAGAACCGTTTGGTTCCCACTGAAGTTTTTTTTTTTTTTTTTCAAAAGTGAACTACTCCTTTAAATGCACCATAACAAAAACCTAGTCTGACTTAATATTTATTTCTTTGACAATATATATGACAATATTTGTCAAAATAAGTCTCTTCCAGCTAATCCATACTGCTGTATGTTATGACTACGCAATCTCACGACCAATTCGTAAGAATTCGACGAATGATTAAAAAGTGTCTGATTCGTACTAATTCGTACGACCTCACTCGTACGATTTGTCTAAACCCACATAATGGGTAGGTTTAAGGGCGGGGTAAGGGGTATGTCATTCGTACGAATTCATACGAATTGGCCAATTTGTAAAATATGTACGATTTAGCAAAATCGTACTAATCCGTACGAATGAGGTCGTATGAATTACAAATTAGCCACTTTTTAATCATTCGTCGAATTCGTAAGATTTGGTCGTGAGATCGGGTTGGTTATGAATGTATATAATTATGTACATAAATCCCATAGCATCTAGCAAGGTGGAGCTGGGGGAGGTGGACTGTATCAGAGGAACTGTGAAAGAGCAATGCAGGACTGGTCTACAGCAAATGCTGAACCTATTTAAATGATGATCAAGCAATCTCACTGGTTTCAGGATCAGCAGATCTCATTCAGGTTGTGTCAAGTGGTAATGATGTAATTGCTTGTAAGTAATGATTAAAATATTTAAACATGTATCCCTGTGTTTTCCCCCGCTACAACTTGATGGAAACATTACATCAAGTAATTTATACTTCATAACTTATACGTTCATAAAAACATTGAACCTTATGAAACGAACATCAATGCCAAGAATATTTTTCTAAGAACTTGGTATATGTGTTTTAAAAGAGATTTTTTCTTTTTAAATGAGAGCATTTTTTCCTTTTCTTTATCATGTCTTTGACGCATACCAGAACTTTTACCATTTTTGCTGAGGACGCTACTTTTCAAGCTTATTTCGAGTTTACCTCTGACAGAGCATCAAAAGTTTAATATATAAAGATAAAAAGCATTTGTCTAGTCAAGCATCTGTTGGGACGTTATGAATATTCCGATGCATCTCAAAAGCACATTATCTCAGTGTATGAGGTGTGCTGGAATCAGTCACCAGCAGTGAAGCGAGTTAGATGGAGCTACGAATTGGCTCTGGAGAGGGGCCTTTAGACAAGGCAGATGAAAACACGAGAGTTTAAAGTGGATACATCTTTCATATGACAAGAGCTTCCTGACTCAAGCTTATTATGAGATGGCTGAAATAAAGGGTTTACAAGAACAAAATGGCAAAAACAAATTATTCTACCAATAAATAAATAAATAGATGAGTTGGCACAAAGAAACGAGTCGCACTTCATTTCACATGTGCTTATCGCTTCTCTCGTGTCTCATATTTTTGGAAAATGCTTATCTGATCATGCGTTTGCTTATTTAGTTATGGAATTATTTTGTGAGATTATTCTTTGGCTATTTTAAACTTCAGGGAGCAGACAGACCATATCTGAATGTTTGTACATATGACACTAATCTGATTATGTCCCCCTCCCTGAATCATGCGAACAAATCCTTTCAAATCCGATTCGCTTTACTTTCATGTGTGGTCCTGGATTGGATAACATTTCTGATTGGAGTCAAAACTGTCAGATCAAAATTCATGTGTTTGTTGAACATAAACTAACACTGTTCATTCATTCAGTGCCAACAGCACCTTTAAAAAAATCCAAGAGAACCAGAGATGGAAAAATGACACTTAGGCCTAATTGATATTGGTGGATATGATTCATTTAGGCAAAACTTGAGGGGATATTTCACAACAGAGCTGTGTTAGCACATTAGTGTTGCACCTTCCAACGCCAGCTTTAGTGCTGAGAAATGTGAGAACAATTCAAGAGGCCCTGGAGTATTAATGTAGGTTAAATGCATAAATGTACAATAAACCAGGGCCGTAGCTAGAGGATTCGGGGCCCCCTGAATAAAAATATTGATGTGGGCCCCCACCAATATCATACATTGTACTACAAATGAGCATGGAGGCCCACATATAACAAAAGATGGGGATATTGTTGTAAAACCTTTATTTTAAAAGTTAAAATAAAACCAATTTTTACAAAATAAAGCAAAATAATGTTGGGTTTTTTTTTTTTTTTTTTTCCATCAGTCTATAATTCATAAATCAAACTAAACATTAAAGGGATAGTTCACTTTGATTTTTTTTTTTATGTTTTAGCTTACCTCAAGGGCATCCAATATGTACTGTAGGTGTCTTTGTTTTCGCAGTATTTTCAATTTTGAAATTTTTAGGTCAAACCGTTCTTATCTGTCAGTCATATAATGGAGGTCTATGAGGTCCACATCAAAGAGCATGCAGAGAGAAGTCCAAATTAAACATGATTTAATGATTCGCAAATGTAAGATGGCCTAAGACACGAAACGAGCAGTTTGTGTGAGAAAACAAACAGTATTTATATCGTTTTTACCTTCTTAATGTAGGCCTAATAAATACATCATCAGCTGGCAAGTCAGGTGCATAATGCAATGCGTCGTGACTCGTCGTGTCAAATTTTTAAAATCTATTTACAATAGTGTAAAAAGACAGGAGCTTTCACCACGTAATCATTTGGTCGATTGTGGTGCGCACTGATAATGAAAAGTGACAGTCCTCGACAGGCTGTGTAGACGGTTTTCTTATTCCCAGCGAAATAACAATACAACCCGAACCCATCTTTAAGTACATTTTGATCGACGGGGATACAACAACTCTCCTGGCTCACCTTCTTTTCATGGTGTTTCTGGTTCCCTGATCTAGGCTTTCTTTTCCCCAACATTTTTCAGTCAGTCAGTATCTCGCTCTTCCACCAAGTTCACCACTTCAGGCTCTGCCGCCTCAACTCTGATTGGTTCTGTTCAACAATTTTATTGGGTCCTTCTGATGATCATCACTGACTGAATAATTAATAAATACTTTAGATCGGACTAAACCATTTTTAGGGAGGTAAGAGCAGACATTTGGATTTTTTTTTTTTTTTTTTTTTTTAACCAAATATCATGTTTTTGTGCTTGTCATTTAAATCTCAGGCATACAACTAATATAAATATTAGAATTATTCATACAACAGGGGCCTATAGTATAACTGAATTTTGTGGACCCCCCTGGGAAGTCCACCTTTCACCCCACTAGCGATGGCTCTGCGTTACACAATATATAAATAATGTAGGCTACACATACAAACACATATGTACAGCATCATGTGTGCACTGTAAAAAATATTTTCAAGATTTGTTATCACAACATATTTTCTTTTGTCAAATCAACTTTATAATAATTTATTTAGTTGAGATAACTTATTATTATTTTGTTTCTGATGGTTAAATTATTCTCCTTTATTGTATTAACTCACTTTTTACAGTTAAATCAACTTAAAATTTTAAGGCAACCCAGGTTACTTACTTTTTTAAGTTAAACCAACAATATTTTTTACAGTGTAGTAATCACAATTTTTTTTTCTTTTGTCAAATCAACTTAAATAATTTATTTAATTCAGATAATATATAATTTAGAGTTTCTGATGGTTAAATTAATCTCCTTCATTGTATTAACTCACCTTCTCCAGTTCAATGAACTTAAATTTTTAAGGCAACTAGGTTACTTACTTTTTTAAGTTAAACCATCAATATTTTTTACAGTGCACTAATAAAATTCACAGTCCATTTTAAGGCAGCTTTTTGTTTAAACTTATCACACAGGTCACTGACAAACATGAATGAGAACTGTCAAAGATCATTAAGGCCAATATGAACACGGCCACTATTTATCAAACATATATTATTATATTATATGTGTACTTTATTCCTGTGATGACTATCCCACCTTGATACATTTTTCATGTAGACGATTACTTGTATACTTACTTTTTGAATAATATGTGTTCATTGAGTACACCAGTGAGCAGCTGTCAGTAAAAAACAGAAGAGCATCCCTCAATATCACAAAGAAATCAAATACTAAACCGCCTCTGAGAACAGGAGCTTGAAAGAAGGTGGGAAAGACATACAAGGTCAGGCAAACACAGTGTAAGGTGCATGTCTGGAAATAATAGGTTCTGAGATGAAACTGAAACAGTAATGAAAGACAGTGCAGACATGGGGATCTATATATCTATTTCAGACAAGTATATCATTTTGTATCTCTGCTTAAAAACACAAACTTTGGGTGCGACATATTTAAATGCCTGTACTGTTTAAAAAGCCAATGGACTTTAGTTACATCACAGCCATGAATCATGATTTGTTAATTGTTACTTGATAGACGGATGCAAGGGGTGGGGCATTTTCATTCAAAGGATTTAAAAAAAAAAAAAAATTATCATTATTTTGAGTCAACATTATTTTGTTCCATTTTCCCTGAAGTCAAAGGCTTTTTCACACATCTGCTAAAACTGAATTTTATATTTGTTAAAAGACAACATTTAGGAGAACACTCGCATACAGATGGCCTCAAAGCTAATAGACATGGACTAAAGGCACAAAACTCTCATTTTGATTTCCGTAGGGCTTTAATATAAAGAGACTACTGTAAGCATGCAATTTTGCAGCTTGCTTAGCAAGAAAAGTAAATGCTGTGGTGCTTCCAACAATGTGCCTTCTTTTGTTTGATCTGCTCGACCAGCCTGACATAGCAAGGCTGAATGAGCCAATGGCGTGGCTTTGGGGGTGGGGCTATCAGTATATCCAACCAATGACATAATTACGAGAAAACTGTTTAAAAAACACACATTATTTTTGTACATTTTAATTTGCTGTGAAGACCTCTTCACATTTAAAAAAACAGAATCCTAACAAATGCAGTGTGACGATAAAGAAGAACATGAAAAGTCCAGAATGGCTTGCTAAATATTTTTAGTCAATTACTCATTTTGTGAAATTACTCATACTTGTGGTTGGCTTGAACATTGTTAAATGACTTCAAAAGCTGCTCTTGGCACAAAATCAAAGCTTTGTAGTTTTGTGTTCAGGTCAGGTAGACCAGCACCTTGAGACCATATCCCCAGGGTGCAAAATCATACACCCTCACAAACAATTACATATTATTTTTTTGGCTGAACAAGCCATGTTTCATAACAGATGGAAGCAGCACCTTGACATTTGTAGATCCATCTTCAGTGTACATGCTGAAGATCAATCTAAGTATTTGATTGATGGATACAAGGATTCTCAGGCAACCTTGGGGTCCCCTGGTTGTTCGGGGGATATCAAAGGTCCTCTAATGGCTCCTAAAGCAAGCTAATGTAACGGTATAATGACCTTTCAGAGGCAGGAGAGCAGGCTGAACATGCAAGAAAATAGCAAGGCCAGGTTAAGGGCACATATGCTTCCTTTGGATATAATATCCAAGAGTATAACCAAGACTCCATATGAGGTTTGAAGGACAAAATATGTACTTGAGTATAGTGGACTTTGAAGAGGTGAAGAGGACATACCAGATGTTTGGTGATTTCCCATCAGGGAATGGGGGATGTTGGGGAGTGTGAATTTTTTTTTTCTTCGGCAACATGACTTGATTGGTTATATTAAGTACTAAATGACTACATTTCTCTTTAAATAACAGCATTGATCGGGTGTTCTAGAGTTCTTCAACTGGACTCGAAAGTCCTAAATGTGAAGATTTCACATTTAACATACAGTACTAATATATTGAATTATCAATAGGGACTGCAATTGAATTCACAATTAACAATTAACAACCAACTATTCTGCAGTCCCTCAATGGGAAATACACTGGAACACAGTATTCTCACTCCTATTCTCATTTGCAGGCCAATTTATAATTCACAATCATGATATTCAAGCACTTAGCATATATTTACATATATAGCCGATATAGTTTGTTTTTTTCAATTCATTGGGATTTTCAATTTTCAGTTTATGCATTCTCCGGGAATTGAACCAATAGCCTTGACGCTTCTACTGCCATCCTTTACTTTTTCAGCAACAGGAACGTATCTCCAAGTTATAACTTACAGCTTGTCTGAATTCTGAATAAATCTAAACATTTTCAACAAATATCTTTAGTGTATGTCATTCGAATTTTAACAGAGAGCTGCACCATTTTGAGCTTCCAAGTTTTTGTTCAGTCAGTTTCAGATTTACCCACCACTAAATATTACATTAAAAATATATATATTGTAGAAATCAGTTAAACAGCCCCTGTGGGCAGAATGAGCTACAGTGCAGACCAGAGTTTATGCCAATAATCATAAGTGTGGCTCTGTGAGACTAAATGCCTTGCAAATTAGTATTAAGTTTTGTGAATCAACCTTCCAGTTCACAGAATGCCATACCACATATTGACCCCCCAACATGTTCACATTATTAACCAACAACCCACAGAGTCAAGCAAGTCTTTCCCAGAACTTATTCCCTCAGTAATCAGAACTAGAGGGCTGCCTTCACCTAAAGTGTTAGGGTCATTGTCGATCTGATGGCCTAGTAAAACCCTGACCCATTTCAGCCGCCCTAAGCGTAAAAGCCCTCAGCTTTGAGACACTGTGGAGAAAAACTGAATGTTCTGCTTCAATAACCAGGACACCTAGTGAGAGACCTGACCCTGGTTTCGGTTTCTGATTCATCAGTTGCTGTGTACACCGCGCTCGGGGATGGGATTAGGAATGAGAAATACTTTCTCTCTGGCCATGATGCCCCACAACTCCAGTAGTAGATAGCTCTGGGTTTTTAGGGTTATAAAACTGTTATTTTGTGTTTTTCTTTAGTCTTTAGCACATTACCAAAGTCAGCGTCATCTCATTACCAATGAAATTAAGCAATTTTATTGAGACTGTAACAAAAAATATACTGTAGATACACATTCTTTTTACAAATATCATCCATCATGTTCATCATCATTTGCTACTATAAGATGAGTATAAAGCTACACGATGTGAACACACGGAGACTTATTACACTTAACTACAAATTTCCACTTACAAAATTACAGGAAAATTACACTTAACAACAAACCTCATTGTTAATACGTAGGTATTTTACGTTTTTGCAAAGATAGAAAACGTACTTTGTGCTGAAACGTATAATACAGACGTATCTGCAACATTTAAACGTAACATTATTACGTTTTTAAAGCTACGTAACATTATTACGTTTTTAAAGCTACAAAACGTTAACTATTTACGTATATTCTATATCATAAAGATATCTGTATAATTTCCCTTTTTACCATTTTATAGATAAATGTAAGATCCTGTAACCCTAATCCCAAACATACCCATTTTATACATAATATAAAAAAGGATAAAACGTAATGGACACATATCCAAACCCATTTCATGCTTTCACTGATGGACCGAATCATCCACACCAAATTCAACTAAAGTTTATGCTGTGGTAATATTAACCTGACTCATCCTTTGGAAGTGTATAGACCTTATGTAGCCCCGCCCCTTTTCAGCTCTGCGCACGTTGTCTTTTGACTTCTGGTCTGTATTTTCACAGCGATCTTGCATAGGTATGAATAAACTGCTCGTAAATAATTTCCCGGACGGCATTTGTTATGACATCTGCTTTACAATGCTTATGATAAACATTACAATGCTCGTGATAACTTTTGTTAACTCTACAATAAGTAAATCCACTTCATCAGCTAATTACTCCGACAGCGATGCCATAGTTTCTCAAACGTGATGCCATCAATTTCAAAATTTGTTCGCAGGCAGCCAATAAAGACCATAGGTTGGACAATACACATTTGTTGCATTTTTAAATCGGTATGTTACAGAAAATGAGACTGGCGACTAGATTCGGCAGTTAGAGGAGTAGTGCACTTTTAAAACTTTTGCTGATAATTTACTCACCCCCATGTCATCCAAGATATCCATGTCATTCTTTCTTCAGGCGAAAAGAAATTCAGGTTTTTGATGAACACATTCCAGGATTTTTCTCCATATAATGGGAACCAAACGGTTCAAGGTTCAAAAGACAGTTTCAACTGCAAACTGTTTAAACAATTTCAGACGATGAAGAAGGGTCTTATCAAGCGAAATGATCGCTCATTAAAAAAAAGAAAAAAATAATAATAATAACAAAGTGTAAGTTTTATAAGCTCAAATGGTCGCCTTGCTCTGTTTTGATATGCACATTTGTGATTCTCCTGTTCGAACTCGTTAATCAAAATGAATGAATCTTGATGAACGAGTTTGAATAGGAGAATCGCAAACGTGCATCACAGAACAGAGCAAATTATAAAACTTATAAAATTTAAAACTTATAAAATTTAAACTTTGTTATTTTTTTCTTTTGGATCTTGACCGTTTGGTTCCCATTGAAGTCCATTAAATGGAGAAAAAATCCTCTTGGATGACACGGGGTGAGTAAATTATCAGCAAATGTATGTTTTTGTTTTTTTTGTGAACTACTCCTTTAAGAAGCGATTCTTTCTTTTGGGAGACAATAACTGTATTGGTCTTTAGACCTTTTACATTCACAAACAGCTATATTACACACAACATGAAAGGTAACATTCAAAAAAACTCAATTCAATAATTATTACACAATTGTCTATTAATACTTCTAAACTGCACTAGATACTTAAAGAAATCCATGTATTTTAGGATTAGCCTTCGATGTCCACCCCGGATCCCAAGTACATGCGCTCTCTGATGAAGACCCCATAGGAGAGAAGCTCAGCCCTCTCTCTCGTCAACAAGGTCATGTGGACCGTATGGTGGAAGATTAAATTACGTTTTCTGTGAAGTGGATGCAGCGGCGTGGCAATCTTACTCAGATCCCTCAAGGCCTCTCGCAGAGCGTCCCGTGGTCAGGGGCTGGCTAACATCGAACCTCTCTTTCATTGACATGCTTACACTCCCCATTAGACCTGTCTTGCTTTGGTCATTGATTTATTCATCCACACTGCAGGGGGCTAATAAGCAGCAAAAGCAGAAAGAACAGGGTTTAATTTTCCAGGGACAAAGGAGATATTGAGGCAATTACAACGGTGGGAAAGACCGGGTACGTGTTAAGCCTTGAAGGTCACCAATTGCCGCCTAAATGACAGGAGAGAAAAAGACACCACTTCAACGGAATTATTATGATGCATCATACAAAAACGGCTGAAAATGGCATGTGGGTGATGCATTATCTAGCAGCACCATGTGGCATTTTCTGATATGAATATCCACATCGTGCTGAATTGATTGATACTGGCTGATAACCGATCAATGGCCTGCAACACGCCAGGAAGTTATCGGCGCGATAAGCTTCCTGTGATCTCTCTTACGGATGGCAGTTGATAAACGTTAACAGTGACACTAAGGCTATGTTAACACGGAAATGATCTGAAGAGAAAAACGCAAAAATGGCGTTGCGTTATCACTTTTTATTCTGCGTTTAAAAGAGTGTTATGGGTGGGAAATCCGCGTGCATTTGGTGACGCCAAAGTGCGTGAAATTCGATGTAGTATGCACTCCAGGTGGCTAGGTGGCAATGTAAAGCACTGCAACACAACACCAAGTCCGCACGCTTGCGTACAACCTTCACTGTGTAGCAGACTTTTGCGTTTTTTGAGTTGAACATAGAAAAATAATTAAGTAAAAATCCAACAGTTAATTTTGTCTAAAATTCTCTGTTATATTTATTTATTTATTTATTTATTTCACTAAAATAATTTAGTATTTGACTAACCAATTATTTATTTACAATATGAAGAGTTCAGATGCAAAAGCCTCTAAGTGTCATTTGAAATTTTCTTCTAGAATGATCCTTTTTATCAAGCTTGTATATTTAAGTTCAGTAATTTCACTTAAATGGCAATTCATAGGTAATCTTCATTGTCATTTAAGTGAAATTACTGAAATTACTTTTTATATAAGCTTGATAAAAATGATCATTTTAGAAGAAAATGTCAAATGGCACTTAGAGGCTTTTGCATCTGAACTCTTCATATACTAAATCTATTTGTGAAATTTCCATAAAAATATTTCGAGGATGGATAATTAAACTGATCTGTATCAAGAACCACAAACATTACATTCAAATCAATATTATTTATATTTAACGCATAATAAACTGAGTAAGTTTACTCGATTAAAACATTGCGCCCCTCACCCACCCTCTGATGTGACGAATACTCAACGGTTGAGTGAGCGCAGGCTGTTTGAATTATCTCTTGTCTCCTAAAGAACATTTTTTCTCTTCTTGGAGTCGCATAATTGGTGTATTTCCTCTGTGAAATTCAGGTTTGTGTATGTTTTATTTTATCTATAGAATAACTACAGTGGTTTAAATCATTTTATTTAAAGCAAAAGAATATACATATGTGACTCACCTAAGTTAAACGAGTGTCACGACTGTCTTTTCGCGTTATTGTAACGTCTATAACAAGACTATATTCCTAAAGATAATGAATATAACTAATTCGGATGATAAAATGTTCTCAGAACTGTGTACTGTTAGTTTATTTGCAGGTTTTGGAGCCGCGTCGCAGCATCTTTCGGCTCTGAGTGAAACTCAGGACGGTGGAAACTCCGCAGAGCGCGAGTCCATCTCCGGCACGAGAACCAGCACTGATCCGGTGGATATTGGATAACAGACCGGTTGATTGAATTACTTGAATGTTTAAATGTTACATTTTTACTTCTAAAATGTTTGTTACACGAGTTATGGCAATATTGTTTATCTTAAAACTGTATTGCTGTACTCATCAACAATAAAGGCTAATGTCATGTATCGGTGGTTGTACAGTATGGAATTTTTTTTTTTTTTTTTCGCAAAGGTTTAAAGGAAATTAAAAAGTTAATATTACTCATAAATAAAAACAATTTTAAAATGTTGTTCCCAAGTTATTTCTACTCAATTTTATTTGTTAATGCACCAAATGAAGTTACTCAGAGCTACTTTTTTAACTTACATTTACTCAGTTCATAAAGTATATGCAATTTATTTCAGTGCTTTTAAATTAAATCAATATTTTTAATTATAAAAATGTTTCACCAAAAAAATTGTTTTTTTTGGTGAAACATTTGTACACAAAACACAAAAAACACAAAAAAGTTTTTAGAGTATGTATCATGCTTGCTTTTCTCTCTTTTTTATGTTTTATTGCATGGATGCAAACTCTCTCTCTACACTCATATTTAGTGCTATTGGCAATTATATTGATACTGTGAATTCTTCTGACAAAGATCATCGTAATTGTGACAGGCCTAACCCAAATAGACGTGCATTGCATTGGGCCAAGTGTTGGACCAAGTGGCCAAACCAAGAGGTGGTCATGAACCCCACCCTATCCAAGTAATCAGATGGGACATGACTCAAACTTAAAAAAAAAATAAAAATAAAAAATCCAATTACACAGTGTCCAAATGACATCATTGGCATAAGATGTCAATAGCCAGTTCTGGAACATTTTGGCTTTGAAGGAAGTCATGGAAGGAAGTGGGGACACTAAAATATATATATATTAGAATCAGTTCCTGCATTCCCTGGAAATTTACCCCATGACCGTGGGGAATAGCTATCCTACTTGAGCTGTCTGTACAGGAAAACATGTCCAAGTTCTCAAAATAACAAGTTATGTTTCCATTCTTAGATGGTTTAAACTGGTCTCCAAGCCCATCAAAGCTGCTTCTCTGATGTTCTCCCAGCCTAACAATCTGACCCCAAACTCCTCCAAAACCATCTAACAGACCAGCCTTCCCAGGCTGGGAGACCAACAAAGACCAGCAAACCAGTTTAGGCTGGTTCAAGGGCTGACTCTACTTCAGTGCACACTTTGCACAAACCCTCAATTCCCAATGGATAAAATCAAATCCTGTCACATTTTTTTTTTTAGCTTTGAATATCATTTTCACTTGGAAAGTCATATTACAGAAATAAAACATTCACACCGAGAATGTTTTTTACACTCTACGTACTCGAGAAAAATAAGACATCTTCAAACAAAAAAGCAAACAAACTTTCCAGACAGCATTTACAGTAACAAGTGAGAGAAAGGCGAAGTTAATAAATAAAGAAATAAAGGGAGCAAGATGGGAAAAATATCAAAATTAGACATGAGAGGAGTAGTAACCATGGCAACATCACTGAGAGTTTTATATCAGTTGAGTTTGAGGGCTGAGGGCTTTTGAGTGCCTTTTGCAGTTGTTTTCGTCCAACAGGCTTCTCCAGGGACCCTTAAAGAGCATTCCTAAACACAGAACAAATGCGCTACACAGAGAGCAGCTTCAATGAAACACTATTCACGCATGACTTTATAAAGGATTCTGGTGACCGATAAAAACAAGCTGCAGAGTAACATGACAATGATCTGAGTAGGGCTGAGTATCACCAACTTCACAAGCATAAGGTACAAAATATGATATATTCATGTAAATATGTGGGTGTTTATGTACACATCTTTTTCTTTTTTTTTTTCTTTTTTACGTTGGTCTCCTCAAAACAACAGTCTTCATTCTAGACTGGAAGAGGCTTTGCTTTGCTTTTTTTGTGTGAATGTTATAAATATTTAGGGTAAACCAGAAGATTTTGAAACAACCTACACATAAGTTGTATGGGAGAAAAAAATGTGTTGCTGACGTTTTACATGAGAAATTTAACCCTCTGAGGTCTATGGTGTATTTGGAGAAAAAATTTAAAGGACAACATACATAATATATATTCATGTATAAAATCAAAATATAAATGAAAGTCAAAAAGACATTTTTAGTCATACCTGGACATCCTGGTCAAATAGGTTATATGGGCAATTGTGTAGAATTGCCCATATAACCTACATCATCTCGAAAAGAACATAGTGAAAAAAAAATATTTTCATATAAAGTATTATTTTTAATGTAGGCCAATACATTTTATCATAGATATTTCAAAGTTAAGGATTCATTATTTTGATGTCAATCGCATTAGCTTGCATTGTAGTACAGTTGATTAGTTTATTTATTTATTTATTTTTAGTCAAAACATACTATATATTTAACATATGAGCAGAAATGGTTTAACTGTCTAACCGTCATGCTACCCTCAGGGAGACGATTTAGGATTTTGAGGTGTAAATCAATTATTCAATAGAGAATTACAAATCTGAGATTTAGATTGGTATACTCATAAGGTATTTAATATATGTATGTGTTGCTTACAACTCTGTGTGTTGACATGTTATGTAAGTCCAAGACAAATTTCCCAGAAATAGGACAATAAAGTATATTCAATTAAATTCAATACATGTCTTGTGATTCAGTCTCCCTGTGCTTCATTTTTATCCAGCCAGGAGCCTCATGGAAAAGTAGCTGTGATTTGAATGCACACAAATAACAATTGAAGGAATCATGATACATGATTAGATCACCAAGGCCCAAAGATAAAATATATTTCCCTTCCCAATAAGCAATCTAGTCACATTCTTCTTGTTAATTCCTTGTCTGTGTGTGCATGGATATTGTGTGTTGTTTGCTAAAAGGAACATTTCCTTGCCTTTGGGGCATCGTGACAAATTCATAAGCTTTGATAGTGACGTTTATTTAAGTAGAGAACAAACCAGTGACGTGTGACTCCTCTCCAAGACAGCAGGAGCTCAAACAGCAGTCACAGCGCAAAACCTCAGCCCTTTCATAATTTATTGATGTGTGGTGCCATGTTCGTGCAGCAGGACACCGGAAAAGTAGGAACAAGGTTTTCTTCTTCATTTAGGAACGCAGACACACCATAAAACTAGAGTTTTACACAAGAAGCATCAGAATGAGTCATCAGTATGACCAAAATGTTATGAAAGTAGTTACTTTATATCACAGTGGAAAAAAAAAAAAAAAATAATAATAATAATAGTATATATATATATATATATATATATATATATATATATATATATATATATATATACATATACATATACATATACATATGTATGAAAAAAAAAATATATATATATATATATCTGAACTCTTCATATATATATATATATATATATATATATATATATGAAGAGTTCAGATGCAAAAGCCTCTAAATGCCATTTGAAATGTTCTTCTTTAATGATGATTTTTTTTATCAAACTTGTATATTTAAGTTCAGTGATTTCACTTAAATGGCAATGATAATTACCTATTAATTGTTATTTAAGTGAAATTACTGAACTTAAATATACAAGTTTGATAAAAATCATCATTAAAGAAGAAAATTTCAAATGGCATTTAGAGGCTTTTGCATCTGAACTCTTCATATATATATAGCTTGATGGATGCAAACCAAAAGATAAAGTTGTATAAGTGTAATAAGTGTATAAGTATATCTTTATAAGTGCATAACAGCTTCACATTATGCAATACTACATATTTAATAAAGGAGGAAACAAATACTGTTATAAAATGGATAGTTCTTACTTTTCCCAATATTAATGCAGCATGTTGTTGCTTGGCAACTGTAAACACCAAAACTCAAAACATAACTGAATAATGTGAATAATGCAAGGCAGTCCTGCCTAGTGGCAGCTTCACAAAACATCTAGAACATAGAAAAACAGATTCATGCGTTTCTATTGTCACATGGTATATACCATCAAACCAACCAGCCTTAATGCATAGAGTACAACATACCATCATCTGGGTAGAAACGCACTCTGGCACACACAGCCTACATTTGAAGATACACACTTAGACACATGCAGAAAGGATTTGGCACATCAATAATTCAAATGGATCCCGAAACAGGCCGCTTGAGCTCCTCTAATCTGTCGACTGTGAGGCTGTTCTCTTGTTGGCTGCGCTCTCATCAGCCAGACTCCGCCATAACGCTGCCATTAACCAAGTGACACCTGCAAAGTCTGAGACTTCTATCAAAAGCACTATTCAGACAGGATCACTTCTCCAAATCACGACGGAGTGACATTTTTAACTCGGGACGTTTCATGTAGTCATTTAAACAGGGCTGGGATCTCTGTAGGTATTATTATAATGGGCGTACATGTTGCATACATGATGAAACATTGAATTACAACTTAAGGTGAGGAATATATCCGACTCTACACAGCCATTTGAGCATTTTCTGTGATCAAAGTTTAAAGATTTGTTTTCACATAAAAAAGGTAATTGATTGTATGCAGGTTGTGTGGGATAAACGCAGAAAATTATAATTCAGAAAAAATAATAATAATTAAATTAAAACAAAAATGAAATACAAAAATACTGTTTTTATTAAAAACAAAACAATAAAAATAAAGATAGATAGATAGATAGATAGATAGATAGATAGATAGATAGATAGATAGATAGATAGATAGATAGATAGATAGATAGATAGATAGATAGATAGATAGATAGATAGATAGATAGATAGATAGATAGATAGATAGATAGATAATTAATATAGGTAATAAATAATAGGTAATTATGCAGTTAACGGTAAAGTTCTAAAAATCTTTCTCAATATTAAAGAACAGCAGAGTTCACAACACAGCTAAAATGATAATTGTATAGAGAAACAATATAGTTGGACAAAAACATTGACAGCCAATCAGAATCCACCCTCACCCCTATCAGAATCCTGGTGTGGACGCTAATATAGTAATCTTATATTGTTCTTCTAAAAAACATCACTTTGGTATAGGTTAGTATATCCTTACCACATACTTTATATTACATGGATCATTAATTTAAAAAATATTTCAACAAATGTGATGGAAACCATTTGATGCAATGGTGATCTTCATCCATCTGTCGCCATCTGCGGTAGGTCATACCTGTGTTTCTGACCCCACATGAACCTTGTGTCAGTATCCGCGTGCCAACCCCATGCCCCCAAACCTTTCTTCACACTGGGCAAGGGCTGAAATGTCACCATCTGTTAACTCCAAACGTGCACCGAGACAAAGTTCTTTCTTAGCAGAGGCCTAATAGAGCAGCTGGAGAGCCGGAAAAAAAAGGTCTCCATCTCCCCTCAGCAAAAGTGTGAATATTTATCAGTTCGAGTCTCTCCTCCGCACCCATTTTCGCTCGCTGCGTTTGTTAGGAGCCCTGTAATACATCCCCTCTGCTCGACTCCGAAACGATGGGTTTCTTTTAAACGCTCGGAGGTGGCCCTAACAGCTCCAACACAAGCTCTCCATTGACCCAATTAATCTCAGCTACACACCAGGACTCATCAGATGCATTTTCTGGGGCCAGCAACACATTCCTGCTGCATATTTACAGCAAGCATAGAACATCAATCGAGCATTTTCTGCATAACTAGAATTTAATTTCATGACAGAAAGAACTGATGTCTAGAATAACAGTGCATTTCAGTTGCATGGAAAGGATTGTGTCCTGCAAAAAAAAAAAAAAAAAAAAAAAAAAAAAAAAGCAAGCACATTTTCCTCTGATAAAAACTCCGGCCACTTTTTTAGGTAAACCTGTTCAATTGCTCATGAACGCAAATATCTAAATCAGCCAATCATATGGCAGCAACTTAAAGCATTTTGGCATGTACACATATGAGTACAAAATCACATACTGTATAGTAGGTACTACAGTACATTTGGTTTGAAACTTACTTTGCGGAAAAAAATAAAATGGTGTTCTATAGAGTATGAATGGTTGTTACATTAATAAAATTTAGTTGTAGGCAACTATGGCGTCAGTTGCGTTGCTTCACCTCCATTCAAGAATTCAAGTTCCCACTCAGTGAGTCATGTTCAAATTTAAGTCGATACTGACATAGTCCAATCATATTTCAAGCAATTCAAAACTACATGGCAAACAGTGTGCATTTGAAGTGTCTCAGCTAAAGGAAATAATCCATTATTGATCGGCTTTAATATATCGGCCAAACGCTCTTATCAATGTTTTTATAATGATAACATAAACAAATTAACATATCAGCCAATGCCGATACAGTGGCCGGTATATTGTGCATCCCTACTGTAAATACTTTACCAAATCTCAAGTCGTCCAACAGTTGTAAAGATTGACGTCAACACAGAAAAACTTACGTAGCGTGCAAATATAAATTGGGTAAATAATGCGTTGTTTTGTCTTGTTCTTATAATAGAGATGACATTGGCCGGCTGCATACCACGCATATCCTATTGTTCATGTATTAGGCTGCTTATCAGAGCCATTGAAACTGGAGATTGACAACAGAGTCCATTCAGCATGCTTCTGTTTTTCAAATAAATCCAAATAATCCACAAATAAGACGATATCAACAGACGCCCGTACATTAGATTAATCCCTTGCACATTACGTAGGCTATAGATGGTCATTCTAACAGTTCAAAAAGATTTTCACTGAGAAAATTAATTTTTAAAAACACTTTTTTTTTTTACTTTGAATCACACTGCCATATATATATATATATATATATATATATATATATATATATATATATATATATATATAGCTACTTATAATGAAAACTGCCCAGAAATCTGTACAGTCTTTTTATTTCATGTTCAAAACATAAAAATAATATTTATGGCTAATTTAATGGCTGATTTTAGGAGCAGAATGAACAAAACTCCAAAAGCCACTCTAAAGATCAAGGTATTTGTGTGTATTACCAGAGCCCGTCTAACAGAGAGCATTGGCACTTCCGATTAACCCCGTTGTGTATCATCTTGGTTGCAGTTCCATTAGAATTCCACTGGAGGTGATCGCGGGCGAGTGCAGAATGAATGGGAGTCTATGGGGCTAAACGGCTAAATGTGTCTTTCACCTGCTTTGTCGTTAAATCAAAAAAGATTGTATTGTTGATTCCGCATGTTTAATATAGATTATAGGCCAAAAGTCGAATGAACGAGTACTTATGTCCTTTTGATTTCTTTCAGGTTAGGCTGTTGTTGGCCACTAGCATTCTGCTATTGTGTGACGTCATCACATTTTTGAACGGATTTTTAGAACAGATAAGTGAAATTAAAAATGCAATTGTCAGCTGAGTGTATTTTCTTAGCCCTCCCTTTTGAATGCAACTTTCAAATTACTTGACAAAAAATTACATCCTGAGAAAAGTGGATTTCTTGGGGGTGAAACCCCATTGACTCCCATTCATTCTGCACTCGACCGCGAGCGCCCCCGCATGGACAGAGACGCGTTACTGCAGCCAGTCCAGAAACCGGAAGTAACCAGCCAGTGCCAATTCTCTTCAATTAGACATTCTCTGGTATTACGACCTGCAGGGACAACATGTGAGACGATTTTTTATTGGTTAATGGAGAATATCTCATTTTTCCGTGGGTACTGGAGCCAATGCATCATGGGTAAGTGTCCACTGAATGCGCAATTCAGAATCTCGCCAAAAGTAGTTGATCATCTGGTTACTTCGTGCCTACTGTTTTATAAATTCTATGAATAAGGACATACTATCACACGTTTTTGCCCACTATATAGTATGGAGGTGGGAATTGTGGGGTGCTGGAGTTCAAACTGAGCACCAGAATGGGAAAGAAAGGTGATTTAATTGGCTTGGCATGGTTCCTACTTCCAGCAGGAACATTGTACTCAAATGGCCCCAACAGTCACCAGATCTCAATCCAAAAGAGCAGCTTTGGGATGTGCTGGAACAGGAGATCCGCATCATGGATGTGCAGCCGACAAATCTGCATCAACTGTGTGATGCTGTCATGTCAATATGAACCTAAATCTCTGAGGAATGTTTCCAGCACCTTGATGAATCAATGCCATGAGGAATTAAGGTAGTTCTGAAGACAAAATGGGGTCCAACCTAGTCTGAGCAATGTGTACCTAATAAAGTGGATGGCGAGTGTGTATTCCAAAATGGTTCTTTAGAATCAAATTGCTCTAATTCCGTGCAAGGTCTTGGCGAGACACTATCAGGGTAGTCAAGCACTATCAAGATGAAGCACCCTCACAGTACAGCTCTGACAATTTTTAATGCGTCTGCAACGACTCATCATGACAGGCTGGGTGAAAAGATCTTCATTTGAGACTCTGCGTCTTTCTCATCTCCATCTCGGGCCATAGGAGAGAAACAAAGAGGTTCTGCAATCACACGGAACAGTGTGCAGCGTGTCGACAGCTTTAGATTAAAGCAAAATCTATTCTGACGAGGGAGTGCCATGAATATATCCCGCCACACGGCCAGCCTGAGAATTTAGGCTCTCTAAATGCTGCAATCTCATTTGCAAGCCGAAGCAGAGACTGCGTCAATCCTTTCATGGGCAAGAGCGTGTAACAGGACACTGATCAAATGAGGGTGCATGAAGAGATGTCAAGAGGGATGTAATCTTTAAGAACAGGGTCTAAAAAACGCAATTAGAAAAAGGGCAGGCCATGGTAAGTCAGAATAGTTTTGCAAGTCCTAGTTTATGAGCAGGATTAAACATCCGCATATCTTTAATGCAAAACATTTATGAGGAATGCAAGACAAGAATGAGATGTAAAGAATTGAGGTCCATGGAGAATGTTAAGTAATATTGATAAAAACCTTGTAGAAAGAAAAAAAAAAATACACTACCAATTGACCAGTCACAGGGCGCTTGATTGACAGGTGATCTGACCAATCATACTTCGTGAACCGCCATTATGTCCAACAAAGCAATCAGGAGAGTAAGGCTATATTTAGGCCTACACAGAACTGATTCTGAAGAGAAAATGCAAAAGTGGCGTTGCGTTATCACTTTTTATTCTGCGTTTAGACAAGCGTTTTGAGTGTGAAATCTGCGTGCAATTCAATGTAGTATGCACTCCAGGCGGCTAAGAGTGCATACTAGTCAAGTCAAGTCACATTTATTTATATAGCGCTTTTCACAATACAGATTGTATCAAAGCAGCTTCACAGTGATAACATGAAAGTAGTACAACACAGATCAATAATATTG
Source organism: Pimephales promelas (assembly GCF_988280905.1). Lineage (NCBI taxonomy): Eukaryota > Metazoa > Chordata > Actinopteri > Cypriniformes > Leuciscidae > Pimephales > Pimephales promelas. The sequence continues at coordinate 23,708,393 of NC_142786.1, read as the reverse complement.
TTAAATATTAGATATTAAATAACCCCAACTAAGCAAGCCAAAAGCAAGGCGACAGTGGCAAGGAACCAAAACTCCATGATATTGGATGGAGAAAAAACCTTGGGAGAACCCAGGCTCAAGCATACTACCCAGCATACTACAACAACACCAAGCCCGCGCGCCTACAACCTTCACTTTCAAGCAGACCTTTGCGTTTTTACCATTTACACGGGAACGCGGCGGTGGAGCGTTTTAAAGATTTCCACTCTGGAGGGTGGTTTCACTTTCTTGCGTTTTTAAACCCCCAAAAAGCTGTCGCCGTGTAAACGAAAGGCACATCCGATAAACTATCTTTACGTTTTAACTCGCGAGCGTTCTCGTCAACAGAGCCTTAGAGGTCACTGAATTCATGGTTAGAGGTCCATGTGAATTTCACATGGACAATGTGACACTGAAGACTGGAGTAATGATGCTGACAACTCTGCTTTGACATCACAGGGGTAAATTAAATATTAAAATAGAAAAACTTTATATTTTAAATTGTAATAATGTTTCTAAATATAACCGATTGTTCAGTGTTTTTGATACCTTTGTGAGACTCAAAAACATTATTACAGACCCCAAACTATTGAATCCTGTGTATACACTAGAGAGAGAGAGAGAGAGAGAGAGAGAGAGAGAGAGAGAGAGAGAGAGAGAGAGAATATCTTTCCTCAACACTCAATCATCAAAACCTCCCTCCAAATAGCACTCTCAGTCAATGAGAGAGAAACAAAACAAAAAAAGTCCAAATGCACAAAACAGAGAGAGGTTGCTTGCATTAGGACTAAATTAAAACTCCAAATTAGTGTAGCAAGTGGAGAAAGTGCTTCATTTGGCAAGATGGAATAAAGTGTATGCAAGAGAGAGAGGTAGAGAGAAGAAATAAAGATTAAAGGGGTCTAGGAGGAGTAGAAGAAATTAAATAAAACCCCTTAGAGGGGACTTCGCTGTTATGTTATTGGTTTTTCTGCTGCTTTTTCTATTGTAACTGGACAAAAGAGAAAGCTAATGACACAGACTGCATGTTACCCTTAGTCCACTCAGCCCACCTCACATGTAATTATATGACAAAGGAACTGCAGTAACAGCCTACAGATCTCACATACAGATACTTTATGCTCTACCTGACCCTTACAAGAAATAAAATCGACCAAAATTTTAACAGGCACACACATGTTGGGTTTCCATGTTTTATGGGGACTTTCCATAGACATTTGCTGCTTCCAAAATCACATACTGAAGGTGTGAAGGTGTGACCTCAATTCGCATCATGACACCTGTAAGCAGTGGAGTGTGGTTTAGAAACTCACAACGGCTAACCAACCACAGACTAATTTGACAGAGCGAATTAACTGTACTCGTAAGTCCATGTTAGCGTCCTACGTGCGAGAGAACAATCGGCAATGGGATAGGTGGATCCCCAATTTCGGTACGCACTAAATTTGGCATGGCAAAAGAAAACGTGAGAGGAGCCCAGGAGAGACAAGCCATTAAGGTATTTTCAAACCTGCTAAAAAAAAAGGAATGTTCTATATAGTATGAATTAGGGCTGTCAAATGATTAGTTGCAATTAATCGCATCCAAAATAAAAGTTTGTGTTTACATAATATATGTGGGTGCACTGTGTAGTATATATATACTGTATATATATATATATATATATATATATATACTGTATATATATATATATATATATATATATATATATATATATATATAAAATACACACACATGCAAATATATTTAAGAAAAAATATTATTTATATATAAAATATTTATATTTAGATAATTATAAAGAAATCTGTATACAGTATATAATTGAAATTATTTCTTAAACATATTCATGCATGTGCATGTATTTATATACTGTATATATGAAGAGTTCAGATGCAAAAGCCTCTAAGTGCCATTTGAAATTTTCTTCTAAAATCATCATTTTTATCAAGCTTGTATATTTAAGTTCAGTAATTTCACTTAAATGTCAATGAAGATTACCTATTAATTGTCATTTAAGTGAAATTACTGAACTTTCAGTAAATATACAAGCTTGATAAAAATCGTCATTTTAGAAGAAAATTTCAAATGGCATTTAGAGGCTTTTGCATCTGAACTCTTCATATATATATATATATATATATATATATATATATATATATATATAAATATTTATACACAGTGCATCCACATATATTATGTAAACACAAACTTTTATTTTGGATGCGATTAATTTCAACTAATCGTTTGACAGCCCTGGTATGAATGCAAGTAAATGGAATCCAAATGTACTACATCCACCACAATGTCATTGTCACTTGACCTACAGTGTTGCGTCACCTCCATTCACAAATCCACTCTCGCATCCACCGAATTCACACTTCAGGATCATGCTGGAAGTTGTACAGTAAATCCATACTTCTTACCTACTGTTTTATGAATATTATGAATTCAGACATACTACTTGTCTCACAAACTGGGGGCTTTTAACCCTGGGTTATTCTAAACCCCGGGTAAATGTAATCCTGGGTTATCTTGCTTCTCGTTTCACACTGCTCATAATTTACCCGGGGAAACCAATTAATCCTGGGTATTCATGAAATAACATTTCACACTGCTTAACCGGGGTTACCAATTAATCCTGGGCATTCATAAGTTTACATTTCACACTGCTCATATTTTAACCGGGGTTAACGATTAATCATGGGTATTCATAAGCTAACGTGTCACACTGTACAGTCCTAAACCCTGAGTTAACATTCTTGTTTGCAAATTTGCAGTGACAGTGTCATTGATTGGATGAACGCAGCACGAACCCGGTTGACATTAGTTCTAGCATTGCACATCTTCGTATTGCCGCCTGTTATATTGAGTTTAAACTGAATGGACATTTTGGACTATAAAAGGTAAGAGTGAAACGATCTCTTCTTTACTCAAATTTTCAGCATTTCACATTTTTGCTCACAAAAGTTACTGTTTATTTAAGCATCTAGCTGTAACATTCTAACAACTTATCATTTCACCCTGGGTATCTGAACATGCAGGGTTAACACAAAAGCAGGGTTAACAAAAACAGCTCCAGAGGTGTTGAAAAGTGCACTCTAAAATATGCTGGCTTGTTTTAACCCAATTTTGGGTAAAATAAGGACAAACCCAGCCATTGGGTTACATTTTTAATTTACATTTTTAACCCTATGGCTGGGTTTGTCCATATTTTACCCAAAATTGGGTTAAGAGAAGCATTTTTTTGAGTGTGTGCATCATTCCTTTACCAGGTGTTAAAAAGTGATGTTTAGAACGACTATAACCCTGGGTTAAGAGCCAACCATATTTGAAAAAAAAAAAAAAATATATATATATATATATATAAACGTTTAGAACGTTACTATGCTATGCACCGTATAACGTGTCCTTGGTGGCTGATATCTCACAATAATGTGCATATGGTTCATTTTTGTCAGCGTATGAGTCATTTCTACAGAGTAGTAATCATTGCACTCATTAAATATTTGCTTTGCTTTTCTCCAAATCTCTCTTGAAATTTGTTTTAGATCATTAGATGTGACAGTATGGTGCCTTTGAAGCCTGTTTGAAACCTTAGGAGGTGCCTTCATACACACAAAACTGTCTATTTAGTTATTTACTGACTGGGCAGTGAGGCAGCAACGCAGCTTTGGTTTCGGACACAGCGACAGTATGAGTCAGAATGAAATATCCCATCTCAGAATCCAGTAGTGGTCCACCTTGCTGCCATGCGTATTTGATCTGTTGTAGAAGTAATTATTTATATTGCTTTGTTGGTTCATTCATTTCTTCCCTAAACAGTCTGACACCTTCCCCCTCTCTCTCTCTCTCTCTTTGTCTGACAGTGTGCTGTGGTTCTGGGTGCTGCTGACGCTGCAGGTATGTGTTGTATATTTGATCTGCAGGAGACGAGGAGATCAGATCAATGGCTGCTGCATCATCCAGACAACAGCTCAGCAGCATTCAAATGAGAAGACCCACACACACATGGTGAGTGAGGGAAAGAAACCGAGAAAGACTCGGGAAGCACATGGGAGAAAGCACACAATGTGTACAGAATGATTCTCCTAAAAGTTTGCAAACTTCATGCTTTTGTTCCAAAGACTTTGACGTTGGAATGACAAGCTAAAAAACCAACAAAGCATGATACGTTTGCAATTTTTCTTTAGCAATATACTGTAGTGGTATTCATTTGAAGTGCACAGGAAACAGAAAAAAAAGTGTTGCAGGATTTAATTTGAAACATTTACGCTATGAATTGCAAAGGAACTGCAAGTAAACATGACATTTTGAAGTAGAAAAACTGAAATGGTATTCTCTTGCAAAAACCTATTACAGTCCTTTTTTTGTTTTATTTATAACTTCTGTAGAGTGTAGGGGAAGATGTTAGGAACAATGTGCATTTAGTTTTTAATTGTAAAGCCCGGAACACACCAACCCGACGCCGACGAACTAGTGCTGATGAAAGCCGACTGTGTTGTCTCCTCTCGTCGGGGTAAAAAGCTGCACTTGAACACACTGAGAGAACTGCAGGCTACTGTCATCTATAATGTGCGTTCTGCACCTGCGTTGTAATGAGCCAACTGTCTATTTCTGCAGATATATTTGTCTATATTCTTCATTCAAAAAGGAAAACCGACGCTGAGGCTGATACACATAACGTAAACAAAGCAGCGTGTGCTTCCCAGATAGCAAACTGACATTGAATCAACGTGGAAACATGACATCGAAACAATGTTGATCTGACATTGTTTTGCCCATCGAATTAACGTTGAACCAACGTCAGACGCGTCATTCTTTCAAAACTAGCGGAAAATCAACTTGAAATCCACGTTGTTTCAACGTTATGAAAGCAAACCAATTTTCGATTTTCATTTAGCTTTGAAGAATTTTGAACTCTGACGTTTTTTCAACGTTAATTCGATGAGCAAAATCAACGTTGTTTCAATGTCATGAGAGACGTCGTTTCCACGTTGATTCAATGTCAGTTTGCTGTCTGGGTTACCATTTTGAATATCAATCCTGCTAAATGATTTCTTTATTCCACTCCACTCATGTTAATATTGAAATATTCGCCAATGAACACTCTAAGAACAGCCTTCTATCTTAACCTTTTTGACTTCTTTGCTTGCTGTTTTGCTTTTATTCTCGTGCACTGACTCTTTCACTAAGTTGAACAGCCAATCAGAGTTCTCTCTTTCCCCAACATGTAAAAACGGGCGAAACAATACCGACGAGGACTATTTTCAGCCGACGGCACGGAACAAACCGAGGAAACTTAGTCGGCCGACGCACAAAAACTGCCCTACAGCCGACCGTCGGCTTGGTGTGTTCCGGGCTTAACATTTAGATATAATTTAGCTAGCTTTCACCAATGTAAGGGAAATAGAAACATTTACTAACGTAATACAATAACCCTCCTTACATCGGACTTCAGCGCGGTCTCATCCCAAGACGTCGTATAACTGGGACGTCTTTTGACCATACGTCAACATCCGCCTTTTTAGGGTACCCTTAAACGTCAGTTAGATGACATTATCGGATCCTAACCCGTCACCTAACCGACGTTAAAGGTAAAGCGTCAGTTGTATGACGGCCCGTGATCGTCACGTAACCGACGTTTAAGGGTACCCTAAAAAGGCGGATGTTGACGTATGGTCAAAAGACGTCAGTTATATGACTTCTTGGGATGAGACTGTGTTACGGACTTCGAAACGAAATGAAGGTTTTTGATAAACATTCCAGCATTTTTCTCCATATAATGAATTTCAGTGGGAACCAAACGGTTCAAGGTCCAAAAGACACTTTCAGTGCAAACTGTTCAAAGGGCTTTAAATGATTCCAGACGATGAATAAGGGTCTTATCAAGTGAAACGATCACCCATTTAATTAAGTTTGTTTTATAAGCTCAAATGCTCGCCTTGCTCTGTTCTGTGACGCACGTCTGTGACTCTCCTGTTCGAACTCATTCATCAAAATAAACAAATATTTTTACGAATCAATTCGTTCGTTGAATTTAAAATGATTCTTTCATTTTGATGAAAGAGTTCGAACAGGAGAGTCACAAACGTGCATCACGAGAGCAGTAGAGCATTTGAGCTTATAAAAGTTAAACTTTGTTATTTATTTATTATTTTTATACGAGTGATCATTTCACTTGATAAGACCCTTATTCATCGTCTGGATTTGTTTAAAGCCCTTTGAACAGTTTGCAGATTGCACTGAAAGTGTCTTTTGGAACTTGAACCGTTTGGTTCCCACTAAAGTTCATTATATGGAGAAAATCCTGGAATATTTTCATCAAAAACCTTCATTTCTTTTTGACTGAAGAAAGAATGACATGGATATCTTGGATGACATGGAGGTCATCCAAAAGGGTTTTTTTTTTCACTCCTTTCACTGCTCACTGCTCCTTTAATGCAAAATACAAATACAAACTGTTTGACAATTTAGTGGAATAATTCAATTGTAAAATAACCGATGTAGAATGCCTGTAAAAAAGATCCATCTACTTTTAAACTAAATTTATTATATGACTTATTATATTCAGGCCTATGAATATATACATAAATCTAGTTGACCAAATTTTTAATTAAAGACGTGTCATATTAGCAACTATGAATAGTATACTATTAATTCTCAAATTAAAACTAATATATTTACTGAATAATAACCTCAATCATTATAATAAAGCTAGTAACAACATGTCACTATAGGGGACTTTTTCAATTCAAAATAAAAACTATTTAATTCAATCATACAAATGTTTAGAATTAGTAAATTTCACAAAATGTTGATATTCAGAGGCAATGAACAGCGTAGCATTGATCAACTGCGTTTCAATGAAACAATCTATACAGTATGGTCAAGAGATACAATTAAAAGGCTTTTTTTTTAATTTGCAGATTATGTTCAATGCAATTTAAAAAGTATTTTACTGAACTATCATTGTGTTTTTTTTTTTTTTTGTTGTTTTTTTAATACTGAATAAGTATATTATTCAATTTATAATATTTGGTTGATCCAATAGTTGATCCAATGCATTACGACATAGGCTAGTTTGTTAAAGTATACTGTACATGTAGTGCTGGCTTTAAATTAACTATAGGCCAAACTAGGTATATTAGAAAACAACATACTTTTGCATCTACCTTTCTGGTGAGTTGACCAAAGTAGTCTTACTGTTTGAGACAGTTAGGAAGCCTGGTGGAAACAGCAGCGTTCAAAAGAACAGTGAAGTATCCGAAAGCCAAAATATCTGTATATGCATGGTGAAAACACGCATTGCTTACTGCTGTCAAGGGCTTGTTGATCTCTGGCTTGTGCCACATTGATGGACCTACATGAATATAGTGAGAGCAGATGCGATGACCTCTGTCCTTTCCATCTCTACTACACTGACACCCTGCAGAAAGATGTTTCACTCCCGTTTCATCACTCCACAGGTCACCTCACCAGGGCCACGGGTCATCATAAGTTGTCATGGACGAGGAGATATGCAAGACTTGTCAGAGTTCAAGCTTCGTATCAAAAGCATGCGCAGTGCTTGAGACCTCAGGGCAGAATAATTGATGTCAGATCACTCAAGAGAGCCTGTCCAAAAGCACCACTGAAAACGTATCATGAAACTCACCCCATAAATCATGACAAGAGACATCAAGTGAGTGCTAAGCAAACTTCATCGACCATGAGACAGTTACCGTGAACAAATATGATGCATCACGCCTCAAGATCATCTAGACTAGAGACATGACCAGTAGCAGATTAAACACAACATTAAACACACCCAAAGAGATTGTGTACCATTTTGCATTGTTCAGTACCATGCTTGTATGCTAATACTTGGACAAAGCTATACATTGGATTTACAACAGTTGATCAAATACTGCACGACAAAAAGATTTCAAAACTGCCATCTTTGCTCACATTTTGAGCCAAACACCTGAGCTGTAAATGTCATGTGACTAATCACACTGAAGCTGCATAATACTAAACTCAACATACTTTATTTTTTTCATGTACACAGCCACAACAGGAACATTTTGAGGGGGGAAAAAAATAATAGGTCACGGTGTTTGCGAGTGCTCACCTCACGTTAATTCTACCATGATTTAAATTGTGTATTTTGAAGTTTAATTTAGCATGGTTTGTTTCTTTATTTAAAATCCCTTAGCATTATAAATAAACACAGGACAAGGTTACAAGTTAAACAGTTAATTAAAGTTTGAATGTATAGAAGGGTGCACACTACTTATATTCTCTCTTAACTGTTTGACTTTACCTGAGTCCTGGATTCCTCTGGTCCATGGAGTGAGCGACAGCATTCCAAGTGACGGCCAACAAAGGGAGAGGCGGGGCTTTAGCCTCCACTTTTAGGCTGTTCCAGAGGAAATTGGACTGTACCACCTTGATCCAAAGAGGAGGGGGATTCCTTTTTATTATTTTATCCAGTTTAATTTCTATTTTGTTTGTTTGAAGTAGTTTTGTATTGAGCTTCAAGTAGTTGATTAAATTATGTTTGTTATGATAGTGTATATTTTTAGTTAAGTATCTGTTGTTAAAGGGGTATATTTATCAGAGTGAATGTGTGAATGGTAGTCAGATTTTTGCCCAGCCATAGTAACATCATGGTCTGCTGACCTTAGTGGTTTTTGGTCGTTATTTTGTTTACCAGGGGAGATTGATTGATTGATTGATTGATTCATTCATTTATTTATTTATTTATTTATTGGCCAGTTTAATTTTTGTTTGTTTAAGTTAACTTTCATTTTAAGTATTTTATTTTTATATGGACTTTATTTTGGAAATTACGTTCATTGGATCTGCCCTTGTTTGTAATTATTCTTTAGAAGAAATAAATCTTCTTATCTGTTCGACCTGTCCTGCCTGTTCTTGTCCACGCCCTTACACTGTAAAAAATATTTTCATGATTTGTAACATTTTTTTCTTTTGTCAAATCAACTTAAATAATTAAAGTAGTTCAGATAACATAATATTTTGGGTTTCTGGTGATTAAATCAATGTCCTTCATTGTATTAACTCAATTTTTCCATTTCAATGAACTTAAAATTTTAAGGCAACCAGGTTACTTCATTTTTTTAAGTTAAACCAGCAATATATATATATATATATATATATATATTTTTTTTTTACAATGTACAGCGCGCTTTCGCAAATACCCTCCACATATTGCTTGCGAATGTTAAGTTGACATTTTTCCTAAAATTTCATACTTTTACAATGGTTCCATTCCAATTTTCTAATGGCAATTTTGAGTCAAATTCATTCATTAACATTTATTAATTTAGCAGACGTTTTCATCCAAAGCAACTTAAAAATGATGAATACAAGGTTAGTTCGTCATTAACTTAGGATCTATGGAATACGTTGCAGACCTGTATGGGCTATATGCACGCATAAGTTCCGCATTTGACGCAAGGATGCTCGTCCATTTCCGGTTATGGAGATTTAAGCGGAGGAGAACCGAGGAAAACGGGATTATGGCAGAGTCTTCAAAATTTACTGTCCTCCCGTCTTAGAAACTAAACGTACATAAGTTTAGATGTAATTTTATATATGAAGAGTTCAGATGCAAAAGCCTCTAAGTGCCATTTGAAATTTTCTTCTAGAATGGTCATTTTTATCAAGCTTGTATATTTAAGTTTAGTGATTTCACTTAAATGGCAATGATAATTACCTATTAATTGTTATTTAAGTGAAATTACTGAACTTAAATATACAAGTTTGATAAAAATCATCATTAAAGAAGAACATTTCAAATGGCATTTAGAGGCTTTTGCATCTGAACTCTTCATATAGTTATGTTTATTTAATATAATTTTAAAAAGAAGCATAAACACAACGAGGGGTGTCTGTTTTATCTGTTTTTGTGACTAACGTTTCTTTAGTATAACCATGGAGTATAAAATTCAATATAAATTCTCGGTATTGCATTGGACTCTACGATTGGCGGAAGTTATCGAGCATCCTTAATCCTTCACCGGAAATACCGCCGTGCATAGAGCCCATTGATCTGGAACTTGGTCAATTTTGGACTAATATTGTGTCACAACCACTACTTCTGGATTTTCCCATAATTTCCTGTCATCTTTCAAGTTAGCAAATGGATAGTTACTCCTAAAAAAATATTTATATATGTATATATATATTTTCACTCCAATGTCTCTTTCTCAGTCTCAGATGTTTCCTGAATGCCTTAAAAGAAAAGAAAAGCCTCTCAAGAGTCTTCCATCTTATTCTGACAGCCTTATAATCCTTCTGCTGTCGCTCGTAGGTATGGACACCATGGGCTTTTGATGCTAATATTTTCTTTCTTCAAGCTTTGCATGCTGTTGTGGACTGACAGATGTTTGCTAACATAGACTGTCACAAAAAAAAGAGTTGCTGTAAATCCCAATGCATGCAAGATCTTGGATGTATGAATTCCTGAGCTTTGAGAAAGAAAGAAAAAAGGTCCCTTGTTAATTCATAAAGATTAAACAGAGGTATATAACCCAATCTGGTATACTATGCAATCTGGTCTAGCTCAACCACAACAGATCAGACGAACCCCTTCTGACTTACTTGTAAAACAACTCATCTAGCCTAGCACTCCGTAAAGAGACTCCAGAACACCCAATCCAGACCTTATGGAAATTGAGGCAGAAAAATGAAACCTATCTTGATTAATTCTTGACCATTCACCAGGTTGAAGCAGCAATTCGCTACGGAAGAAACTGCAGAGTTGAGAATGAAAACACAGACTCAGCTCAGACCCACACTGAGACGTCTTTGTGAACTCTCTATTATCATAAAGCTTTCCTTGACATTCGCACCAGTTCATCACTCCTGATTGGCCGACTTCCAGCTCAGGAGGTTATGGCAGCTCCGACTGTTCACAGCAAGCCAAAACAGCAGGGTTTGACTGGAGAACATGCACATCTTTCATAGGCTTCTTGTGTGTGTGACATTCATACCTCTTCTCGAGGTGTCGCCACAAGGTTGAATAACCTGAGCAGCACCTCCACCGAAGCGACACTCCAGGCTTAATTAGATCTCTTTGACAAAGATACGGTACTTGCTGAGTTAAGACATAAAAAGACTCGAGGACTTGCGTCAAATTAAGCCAATTTTCAATTGGTTTATCCAATTATACCCCTGATAAAAGTCTGAATAAAAGTCCCTGAACCTCTATAGGAAACAAAGACGTTTAAGATGTAGTGCACTTGAACATGCACATAAAAAATAAATAAATACATATTGAAACAAATATAGTGAATGTAATGTAAACTATGCAATATTATTTGCAAAAAAAAGTGGTTAAACATTCTAACGTTGTAAAAAAAAAGCACAAAATTAGCCTGCATTATAATGGTCACTTTCATAAAATATACTTGTACATTTAAAATGGTCATATTTAGGACAAATTGTACTATGTACTTTCACTGCAGCAGCTCACACTGCTTCCTAGGCTATTCTTCAGATGTGCTCGCATAAAAATACTGTATCGATAAAAACGGTATTGCCTCATTGCATATTGTTTAAAAAAAAAAAATGAATCGATATATCGTACAAACTCTATATACCACCCAGACCTACATTATGCCACAAATGCTGTGAATTAATCTTAACATGAATTGACTAAAGAAGAATCTTTTAAGATTGACAATCCAAATATGAATACATAGAAATGGTCAAGGACAATCTGCATTATTAAATAAAAGTCCATTAACCACAGTGGGAAACAATAGCACTTTTGATAAAGGATGATGAAAAAGTAGTGCGTGTGAACATAAAAAAAAAGAAGCTTCATTCCCTCATTTTCAATTACCAACAGTGAAGAAAAGTCATCTTATATTGAAACAAAACAGCTTATATTTTCAAGGTTGCTTGAGAGCCAACAACAAGGGTGATCCATCACCTTGGAGAGATTGAAAGAAAAAAAAAAGAGTGAAAGATGGATACAAAGACGAAAGGCACGCAAGTGACCTCTGGGTGAATTTACAGCAGTACTTCAATCCATAAGTGTGCACCGATCTAGACAGGAGATAAAGCAGGGAGAGCCTTTGTCCCACCATTTTGCGAGGATCATATTGATTATTATGCGGCCTGTCCCAGACTCATTCACACATACAAAGAGCTCTTCAGACATAATGCTCACCAATGAGGTCCGAACCCGTTCACAGGTGGCCGGTTAATCCAGCGAGTGCTGATAATTACATCTGCCCCGCATTTCACAAGTCTGTTATGACAAACGTGACATTGGAGAACCAGAATCTCGATATCAGAATCCCTCAGAACATGTTCGGGCTATGAAAACAGTGGCCTCTGTGGGTGACAAATAAGTGAATGGAAATGGGTGCCCATTTGCAGTGCCACCTGCAAGCATTTAAATTGGATATTACTGGAGGCGTGTGTATAGTGTACCCTTGTACTAAGAGTGACAGGGACAGGCTAGGATTTAATATGATGGTCCTGGGTTATTTTCCAATAACAGAGCCTTTGTCTGCGGGCCATCGTTAAAACGCTAGATGCTAGGTTCTCACCTGAGAAGTGACAAAAACAATTGAAAAGGAGTTGTGCAAAGATCTGTGTCAGCTCTCTTTCTCTCTCTCTCTCTCTCTAAAGCCCCTTGGCATATAAACAGTGTGATAATTAGCAATGACATTAAGAACTTAATGCGCATTTGTGAAGATTAAATCAATTAATTTAAATACGATAGTAATAGGTTCATTTGTCCATGTGTGTGTGTGCATTTTCACATCTTTGTAGCTCTTCTTACACACTCTCGTGATGTTAGACGATGTGTGCTATAGTTAGGGACTGAATTCAGCTAAATCCCTTAAAAAGTCCCTTTAAAGGGGAAATTAAACAGTCAATCATGTTTACATTATTTACAAAATGGATTTCCGCTATAATCAACAATTATATAAGAAACATGACAAATGTAAACATATAAAAGAAAAAAAAAGAAAAAAAAACATTATATCTATCGCCACCAGGGCGCCGCCATTGTGCAATATTCTCACATGTGACGTCACGGGGTTGGTTGGCTGCAGTTTAACAGGCACTGGGCAGTGAATACACCGACATCAAACTGTTCACACCACAGTGTTTTGACCGCGAACGACTAATGGTACAGTCGTTAGACAAAAAGACGATGTCTAATGTTATATGTTGACAAACTGCACATAAAAACCTTGTTCATGATGTCTGCCATCATATTCCCGTCTCATCTCCATGGATATTGTTCCACTTAGATATTGTACAAGTGTTGTCAAAATATTCGGTACTTCGGAACCAAATAAATATTTTTAAACTTCATGGTGCCAAGTTCCGGCGGTACCGAGTACCCGGTCAAACCCAGTTCAGGATGTGCATGTATGCACAAAGAGCGTGAAGTTGCGTCCTCTTCATGAAAGTGCTGAGACATGGCGACCGGCGGCACTGCTGATGTGGTGTGTGTATATTAAACTGCAAAAAGACTATTTAAATATTAACCCTGCATGTTCTGCGTGTCTGTGTGAATGAACGGTGCAGACGCGTGGTTTCATTTAACTTTAACTTACCTCACACACACACACACACACACACACTGTTTTCAGTCTCTGCTGACTTCATGAGCATTTTACCGTTTCATGTGAGAAAAAAAAATATCGTCATATCATACACACACAGAAACTCAAAGGTTTTCTCGGCTACCCATCAAAATAAAAGTTTGGTTTAACTTAAAGAAATTGACAGAAATAATTATATCAGGCTACTGTATGTAAGGGTTAATGCCCGACAAGGTGTCCATTGTTAGGTTTTAATGGACATTAGCTTTATATTTTACTTAGGCTAAATCAAGTTTTTACAAATAATAACTCGCCTGGTTTATTTAGCCATCGGAGATATCAACACAGTCTCATCCCAAAAAGTCATATAACTGACGTTTTGGGACGTCTTTTGACCATACGTCAATATCCGCCTTTTTAGGGCCCCCTTAAACGTCGGTAGATGGCGATCCCGGGCCGTCATACAACTGACGCTTTACCTTTAACGTCGGTTAGGTGACGGGTTAGGTTTAGGGTTATAGGTTTAGGTCTGGGGTAGAGTTAGGATCCCATAACCTCATCTACCGACGTTTAAGGGGGCCCTAAAAAGGCGAATATTGACGTATGGTCAAAAGACGTCCCAAAACGTCAGTTATATGACGTCTTGGGATGAGACCGGGTTGGATATATTTATAGTCCGCTCAGCTTGTAGAACCCTTCAGGTTCAAAAATGCTTTTTTTTTTCATGAAACACAAAGACAAAGGTAGGCATAGTTATTTTTTTTTTTATTACACATAAAACATTTAATCAAACAGGCTTCTTAGGCTTGAAACGCTGTACTCTCCTCCTGCCTTGGTTGTCTGGACTGCTGCGTAAAACTCCCGCAGGGTCTCATTCAGAGCAGCAGCGGTGTAATTTTCTTTGCGACGTTTCTCCATTTTATTTACATTTTTTTTTTCTTCAGCAGCATCTCAGTCGTCAAAGTTGTCATATTCTTCATAAATGTTAAAAGAAATAACGAAGTCGCTCATTGTTGTATTAGTAGTATCTAACTAACGTTAGATGTTTGTTTTGATAGAGCAAATTGTTAGCGGATACTTTGACTGCCTGTTGCTATGGTTACTCACAGCTGTTGTGGGCAGCGGATTTATTTATTAATTTCGAATGGTAAACAGGCAGTTTCACCAGAACTACTTTACTAGGTGTCCTCTATCACTTTTTAACGGACACCCTGCAGCCAATCAGAACCGAGTATTCACCCAGACCATGGTATAAAATAGATTTAACTACGTCTCCGTTAATTAAAAATACTACCACTAATAATAATAATGTGTGCATAAGGTTGCTTATTTCAATTTTCACTTATTTTTTTAATAAGCAATAATTCTAAATATTATCAATATTTTCATTTAAACAGTATGTAGCCTGCAATGCTTTCATAAATTTACTGTCATAAATAATAAAGTCATTGAATTGAATTGATTTTTTTCTTCCAAATAATAAATTGGAGAAATAGTTCAAACTGATTTTGCTGTGGTACCGAAATTGGTACCATCAACTTTTAATGTTATTGGTACCGAATACTGGAATTTTGGAACCGTGACATCCCTAATATCAATGTACTGGACAAAAAGCTTAATCTAAACATTAAAAATACAAGTAAAATGTGAATCAATCAAGATAAACCACAAGGAGGCTCATACATGCCTCGGTCAAACCTCCACCATGCTGAGCTGCTCCACCATAACCTTAAAGTACACATTGAGGACACATTTGATTATAAGTTGGAGAGGGAAAGTACAGAAGCAAGCTGTGGAAACTGACACACATAGAGTAAATGCTTTTACTTCAAAGCCGAAGAGAGCTCAGCTTCCACACTCTCTGTTTAGCTATTGACCCTCAATCTGAGGTGCTACACCAGCAGCATGAGAAAACCAATAAATACAGCCTCAGAATGATCCACGGATACAAACAACATTGTTTAAATGCTTCCTTGCTTTCAGGGATGATAGATAAATGCATAAAACAGATACAGAGAGAGAAAAAAATCAGAAAAATGGGGAAAAAAATATATGTTTTAATATGTCAGCCTCACTTTAATAGCTCATTTTTTTACTTGGTTGCAGGGAGTATAAAACAACTTTAAGATAAAGTAGATCGGAATGAACAGGATCAACTGATAGTGGTAATTCCCTGAAAAGGAATTTTACTTGTTTGTTTAAATAGTTTACCTACATCAATGAGTAGGCAATCAATGAGTGACACATCTCATTTAAAATCCACAAAATACCTGGTAATGTTTTCTCTAGTTACCTACTTTGTTCTCTGCACTTGAGTTAGGGATAACTTTTCTCCCAACAACCTTTAAACAAACCACTACTAAAATAATAATGATTATGCACAAATCATTATGTTCTCAAGAAACATGTCATGTCATGTTATTTTCTAAAAGCATGTCACCAAGCGCCTTGACTCCGCAGTGATTTTCGGCAGCAGCGAACTGAAATAAAGTCAAGGCTACATTTGTGAGCTCAAGCGATCTTAAAGTGGAACACACTGAAAATGCAATTAAACACTTTCACATTCCATCAAGCTTCCCCTAGCACAAGTCCCTTAAAAAGACAGATCCGCCTTCAAGTTGACCTGACGATTGACCTGGAATGTAGGGAGCTTGTCCAATCGCTGACTCTGCCCACTGCTGGTCCTGTGGGAGGTCAAGAGGTCAGAGAGAGGAGGACGTTCCCTCGCTCCCTCACAGATCAGCTTCAGCCAGTGCCCGGACTATCTGAGCAGGCGAAACACTCGCTATAATTGACTTCACTGCAGTCTTCTCCTGTCAAACAAATAGCCCGACCATTGCTACCCCAGAGAGCACTTCCTTGTCATAATCGATGGCGCTAGCGTTGCATTAGTCCATCTCCTCTCCACTCTGCCTCTGCAGCAGGGTGTTTAACTGCAGAGAGTCCACTGATGCTTTCATGACACATAAAAACACAAACACACGTACACACACACGAGAGTGGTTTAGGATGCCACAAAACCACTGTCAGCACTGACAGTGAACAGACATAAACACAAACATAAGTTAAATCAATCATATTACACACACGTGCAAACGATTTTATAAAAAAAATTCAAAGATCCTAGACTTGCATTAACCATGAGACAACATGAAATCAAAATTGACCTTGTTGACTTTCTTGTTAAAAATACCCAAAGCATTCTCATTCTAGGGCGTCATATAGTGACGTTTTTGACGATGCGTATACATCCAACGCACATTACAGTACGTCAGTAGGTCAATATAACACGCTTCTGTTATGGGTAGGTTTAGGTCTGGGGTGGGGTTAGGGTTAGACCACTAGAAGGCGCCTTCTGGCCCATATATATCTGCGTCTCATATTGACGCTAAAGGGTGCCATGTGCGTTGGATGTCTACGCATTGTCAAAAGTGTCAGTATATGACACCTTGGGATGAGAGCGGGCTGAAATACCTGGTCTTATTGTAAGTCTGGTCTTAAAAATTATGACAACATTTGACTGGCCCTCACTATTTAAAAATACTTACAAATACACCAAAGCAAGTTTTTATTTAAAGGGGAGGTATACTCGCCTTTATATGTCTCTAATGATGTCCCCTAAGTGTGTGAAGTTTTAGCTCAAAATACCCCACAGATATACTGCAGCATGTTAAAAATGTAGCAAATTTCACTTTTTTGTGTGTGTGTGTCCCTTTAAATGCAAATGAGCTGCTGCTGCTCCTGCAAAGAGGGCATAGTTTTAATGCCGTGTTCCAGGCAACCTGTAACTCCTGTTTTTTCAACCTTATACCCATGAAAGTGCACTGGAACGGCAGTCAAACCCGTGACTTCCCACCCGTGAACTCGTACTAGACCGATGTACTCCCAGTTACAAGTTCTGACGTCACATAGCCCGCGAACCTATACAAAACTACATTGACAGCCCCTACGGATGCAGTGTTTCTGCAGGCGGTGCACGGTGAGAATACACTTTAGGACAATATAACTCCTATAACTAGTTTTCAATAGTGCAAGGATAAATTAATACCAAATACATTTCCAAATATACAAATAAAGTAAAATAAAAGGTATAACAGCTTATCTTGCCTCATGCGCTATTTTTCCTCCTCAGTTTCCCACAAATAAACAAGGAGTAAGCACCTTTGGCGTTTGAAATTATTACAAATGCGCGTGAGCCCCGTAAGGTCCGCCATGCTGGTTTGTTTACATCTAGGTAGTTTGGCGTGAATGACCTGGAATGCTACAAAGTCGTAAGTCGTGGTTTGAAGTAGTGATTTACGTGCTCAAAAACCTGCCTGGAACGCAGCATAAGAGCTCGTGTTAGCAGCTCGATTACCTCACACAGACACACACTGAAAATTTAAAACAACCTTTTATGTTCAAACCGGAGTCGGACAAAGATAGAGAGACTCAAAAAGAAGTGAAAATGTAGAATGCAAAGGGACCTTTCTAAATGTTTGCTTTGAGCGGTGGAACTTTGCAGATGCTGTTTTATGCTCAAACAGCATCACTACACTAACTAAAGTAAAAAAATAAATAAAATAAAAAAATTAAATCGTAAATCAACCACCCCTTTAAATCTAGAGTTTTGTACATGTTTCTGTGATGGGTAGGTTTATGGGTATTGGGGTTGGGTCAGGCGGAAATATCAATAACCTTCTATAAAATCAATGGAAGTCTATGCTATGTTTTCACCAATGAAACAATATAGTGGGAACAACTATTACTGAAACAAACGTGTGTATATGTGTGTGTGTGTATACATGCATCCATCCACCCATACATACATATATATACATAAATACATATTAAATACTGTATATTGTGCTTGAATATTATTATAAACTTAAATGAGGTAGACAACTCCAAACAACTCAATAAAAGACTCCTGTGATCGTCTATGAAGCATTCAGCGGTTAAAGCCTACTTCATATTCATATCATATACATCTTGGGCGAGCCCTCATGAATATGCACGCACATTCTCTAATCCCCACCTTTCTCTCCTCTTTTATGAAAAAAAGCCTGGAGAGAGCAGCGTGAATTAATTGCAGGGAAGACGGCGAAGACAGAATCAGATCCAATTAAGCGCGATGAAACATGTGCCAAACGGACAGATATGTCCCGTCTGCTGAACAAAAACAACAACAGGCCCGTTGATTGAAATGGCAGGGCTTCAAACGAGCAGGCCCTCCCGAAAGATGGGCACTGAACGCTTCCTGCTAATTGAAGAGTTACAAGTCTCACCTCAGGTTAAGGACAGTGGGCAAACAGTTTAATACTTGGACCAGTATTAAAGTAAGTTGTTTATAGGGTGTTACTTACAATAGGTTTACATGCATCCAGGTTCAAAAACACTTTAATTTGACTTTAATATACATTGCAGCTCTGTAGGCTTTCTCAACACTTGTATACACAGTGATACAAACAGTAACAATGGCGTCGGTTTTACTGTATCATTCTGAGCCCGAGTCCTCATCCTTTTTAAGTATATGCAATGTGAATTTGCTCTCACAGAGAAAACAGTGTGTTCTGAAACTCTTTCACAACTTTCACAACAAAGTCGCTTTGGTTAAAAGTGTCTGCTGAATGACTAAATGTGCAATGTATGTAAATGTAACTACGGTGTTTGAGTGCGGTTCAAAGTAGATGCCGTTTGCAGGGAGCCAATGAAAACCATAGGCTGGAAGTACTGACAGATTCGTTCACGATCAGTTCTCTCATTTGGGGGACAATAACTCAATTTATCCTGAACGTTAACATTCACATACAGCTAACACACTACATGAATGTTAATAACCAAGAAAGCATAATTAGGGTTACTTTAACACATTTTTACTGTATAACTTGCACAACAAAACCCAAGAAAGCATAATTAGGGTTACTTTAACACATTTTTTTTTACTGTAGAACTTGCACAAAAAAACACAGCAAACAAAACTCGCTTAGGTATATCTTCATAAACACTGAATCAAAAATATATATTTTTTTTTCATAATACAGTGGATTTAGCATTAGTACTAAAATGTATATTTAGACATAGATTTAAAGACATTTCACTACTAATGTGATTGATATAATTGTGATAAGCCCTTTTAGAAAAGAAAAAGAAAACTTATGGAAAGGCCTTAACAAGTCCTTATGAATGAACAATCTATGAAAAAACTCTTCTACAAAAAGTTGCATTGATCCAAACAGGAAATGTGTAATGTGAAAATAAATGTCACATTGAAAAGAAAAAAAAAAGACAATACTGAGGTGGAGCCAGTAAAGTATGGATCCACCATTTTGGTTCCCTCGGATTACACATGCCTGTAAAGTGGCGTGTGTTCAGGTTCCAGCTGATGCTGCCACCCCAGGCTCTTCAGTGTGTTTGTTTTGGTGCTGTTTACTCCACTGCATTCATTCACACATGCTTCTGGAGTCCCAACACCATGTGGAAGAAATGGAGCACAATTCTCCCTTCAATCATGTATAAATTGCTGTCAATTTCAATTACTTGAAATAAAAAGTTTTTTTGCACTGCATTAGCAGAAAAATACAAAATCACAATTAAAAATAGTGCCACAATTCATTGTATGGGGTGTTTCCCTCAAAAGTATCAAAAGTGTCATTAACAAAACCATTAATGAGTTCATGGAAATTGGAATCAGAATTATTGTACTCCTTATAATTCTCATCCCTAGTAATTTCATCCAGTTTGACATTCACATGCTGAAATGTCATTCAGCCTTTTCATTGTACCTCCTGCTCTCTTTCTCTGTGATGAACTTCATGAAAACAAGGAGCACATTCATCTTCATCTCCATTATATTTAGAATATGATTACTTCAGCCATTGAACCTAATCATGGTCTCCATGCCCTCCATTTTTGAAGGTGCAAATAAGACCCAGAGATAATCGGGAATGTCTGACATGCAGTCTATGAAAGGTCTTTTAGTCCATTAAAAATCCTATAGTATCCAGGATTTTAACAGTTTTCCCCGGGCGTTGTAAAATACTTTGGAGCTTATCTAGAATATTACAGAATATATAAAAGGAGGATTGTGTTTTCTTCCCCTTATTATTGTCATGTGTTACGCACCATTTTTGTATCTGTCCCTTTAAATGCAAATGAGCTGCTGCTCCCGGCAGAAAAATGTCAAGATTGCTTACCTGAAAATTTTAGGGACATGATTACCAAGCTCATTTATAAGACCACTTTTCAATTTTGGGGGACCAAAAATAATTATTTCAGTTTTGTCTTTATTAAGAGAAATATATTTGACAACAACTTGTTTTATGTTCTCAAGGCAGTCCATTAAAGGCAGGATGGAATCGCCCAATGTCAATGGCAAATATATCAGGGTATGATCAGCATAAAAATTTAAAGAAACATTATGCTTCCTAGTCATTTTTTTCAAGCAGAAGGATATATGAAGAGTTCAGATGCAAAAGCCTCTAAGTGCCATTTGAAAGTTTCTTCTAGAATGATCATTTTTATCAAGCTTGTATATTTAAGTTCAGTGATTTCACTTAAATGGCAATGATACTTACCTATTAATTGTTATTTAAGTGAAATTACTGAACTTAAATATACAAGTTTGACAAAAATCATCATTAAATAAGAAAATTTCAAATGGCATTTAGAAGCTTTTGCATCTGAACTCTTCATATATGTTAAAAATAAGAGGGCTCAGTATGGAACCCTGAGGTATTCCACTAAAAACAGGAGTTGTGGATGAGGAAAACTTACCCAAAGCTACAGAGATAGTCATGTCTTCATACAGGTATACATAACTTCATTGTTAAATGTAGTTAACTGATTAGTTTATAACAACCCATTTTAACTGATGCTTCCGAGAAAAATCATTCTCCCAATTTCAACGTCATCTTATCTATGTTTGCCAACTAGACAGTTACCCATCAAAAAAAAAGGTCAATACACAGAAAACATTTAAATGTCCAAGGTGTAAAAAACAGAAGAACAAGATTATTGAAAGATGTAATGACAACGCAATGGCCTGAGACCAGCCCATTCTCACCCCCAAGGCATCACCTAACTGACGCCTTGGGAAGCATTTTGACCATGCTTCAATATCTGACGCTTTAGGCGCCCTTTAGCGTCAGTTAGATGACGCCGTAGGATCACGTCATGTAAGTGACGCTAAAGGGCGCCTAAAATGTCAAATATTGAAGCATGGGCAAAGGTGACGCCTTGGGGTGAGAATGCGTTGCCTGAGACCAGTGAGCAAGCGCCAATTGTAACGATACCTAGGCTATACATCACAAGCACCGGCTTTGTGAATATATTCTTGTGTGCATCAAGATATACTGAATATTTTCTGAGGAAAATTCAGAAAAAAAAAAAAAGTTTGCATCCTCAACTTTTGTGCCCAAACTTTTCACCACACCAGTAGAGAGGAGCAAAGCAAGAACAAAGAAAAATCATAAATTGCAAATACGATGTGGATCAAGCCCTGCGATGTATAGTATATGAATAACACAAAGGTGAAGCCAATCTGAAGCCCAAGATCTTCTAGAGTCAGAGGCCACAAAAAAGGCAGAGGATGACAAAGAAGCGTTCCCTTGAGCAGGCAAGAATGTGTGAAATGCAGCATTTATTATTCATGTGGAGATTTCAGAAGGTAAGTACAGAGGAGAGACAGGTGTGCTCATATCTTCTCCCACAGGACTTCAAAGGGTCCATAAGATGTGAGCATTAAGAGGAGAAGAAAAAAGTCCTGCTTAAACACAGTGACAGAGAATAACTAGCTACAAACACTGAAGGTCAGAGAAACAAAGTGCAAGAAGTATATAAAAAATATATATATATAAGAAATGTTGTTTAATCTGAATTTCGAACTCTAATTCTCGAATCTACCTCGCTTTCAAACAGCAGTCAGGCAGCTTATTAGATTAGAAGAAATGACCTCTGCTCATTTCTCCCCCTGCGGTAGCACTGACAGAAGATTGCAGAGAACCAAATCAGTGCCTTATCACATTTTTCCCTCTCCCTTTTTTCTAAATGGCTCATCAAGCACAAACACTTATCCTGGCAACTGCCCACAGAGAGATGAGGAAGAGAAGGTCGTACCCACTTCTGCTCAGCATGCTTTTAAGAAGAACTGAGGCTCTATAGCTGTGTTCCAATTCACAGGGGCCATATGCAATGTTCGCAAAAAAAAATTGGCAGACACTGGATAAAAGAGTTCACTGGACTGGGTATGATGACATAATCAATGCGGGGGTGCTCAAATCGGGCCGGTACACACTTCTATATTTTAATCTTGAGCATACGTTTGTCACTTAAAAAAAAAAAAAAAAAAAAAAAAAAAAAAACTTTCTATAAAAGATAACCAAGTAACACAATTAGTTACTTTTTTAGGGAGTAACAATATTATAAAGCACTGGCTTTTAAAGTAACGTTCTCCAACACTAGACATAATATGCTTGTGTAAAAATAATATTTTGAACATAGCATGACAATCTGCATAACTATGTTTCCACTAACTGATAATAAAGGACAATTTTTAAATACTTTAATAAGAAAAGAAAAAAAACATGCTACTGTACAACAGTTAACACTGTCTGTCATTGACTGATTTGGTGATATGTAAGCTGTAACTGTGTTGTACTACTGTAACTGATCTATGTTGTACTACTTTCATGTTATCACTGTGAAGCTGCTTTGATACAATCTGTATTGTGAAAAGCGCTATATAAATAAATGTGACTTGACTTGACTGTAACTGCCACACTGAATCACAAATTAAGACAATATAAACAAAGTATTGTGATGTGCATTTATACAGGTTATAACTGCAAAAAAAAAGAGGGGAAAAATATCACAAGTGAATCCTGTGTGAATTTTGCTCTCTCTCTGTGTGTGTGTGTGTGAGTGTGATATATGGCAGTTGCCAGCCCAATGTCGCAGCATACCTGTGGCGATGGCCACTCAGGTTTCAATCCACAGCCCAATTATTCACTCGCTGTTTGATTTATGAGGACTCAGCGCACACCACAAGCTCATTTCCTTAAACACCATCGCCCATCGGACTGTGATTCACACTGCAAAGTCAAAACCTCCAGAGCTACTGGAGCCTCAGTCACCCAAAGACCACCAGATTTATGTTCCCTAAACATGCATATCTCAACAAAACGTCACATACCCCAGTTGCCAGGCACACAACTAAACACACAGCACACACACATATACCATACCCATATTTGGACTAGAACAGGATATCATTAGCAGACACTTGAAAAGACACCTTTAGACAGACATGGAAATTAAGAGATCTCACAGAAAGTATACTTATGCCTATAGCTAACAGATCAGCTCCAGCATACTAATGCGTGTGCGGGGAGGGAGATATGTCATGGTCTTTCTCTTTTGAAGATCAAGACATTCTCTGCTCTGTTGTCTTGGTGACATTAATGCAATCTTCATCGTTGCTGTCGTGACTTGAGGTTTAACACTGTGGTATTCATGAACTCTGGCACATTGAACGAAAGTGTGAAAGATGATAAACATGTTCCCTAGCAAAAGAAAATATATATATATATATATATATATATATATATATATATATATATATATATATATACACACACAAACATTAAAAAAGAGAAAAAAAGGTAAAAAAAAAATTATTTTGCATAATAAACATTAACAACACTTTCCTTTAAAGCAAATTAATCATAAATTGAATCAATTCCTTATGTTCTTATAGCAGTAAAATCAAATTTTTTTTTTATCCAACGAAGCTTACAAGAGAAAATCACACAAGTACTACCAAACCAAATTTCAATTAAGTATTAGAACAATACAACTATACAGTTCCTAGCATGTAAACAATGGTTAAAATATGGGCGCTGCACATTGATATATACAGTGTGATAATAAAGTTAAGCTTAGCGATTAGCCTACAACATTGTATATTTTATGCAGAATGGATGGGTATACTGACCAAACACCATTTAGGCCTTGAACTATCCATTGGATCCTTCTAATTAAGCATGTAAGATGTTGGAACATAATGGATTCGTACTAATTAACCCTCCTGTTACCCTCAAATCTGATAACACTTTTTACCCTCTGGGGTCAATTTGACCCCAGTAATTTAAACCTCCACAATATGTGTATTTTTTTTTTACAAAGTTTTGTCTTAGTTAATTTATGTCTTTGTTGACTACTTAAGTAACGTTTTAAGTTGACATCCACCCACCACCCCCCTCCCCACCCCACCTAACCCCACCTAACCCCACCTAACCCCTTACACATCCAGAATACCCATTGTACGACTATGGACAAATTTACAAATCAACATAAAATCTTACTGATTTGACCTAAAATTGGAAAAGTATAAATACATCTGGTGTTTTATTTTGTTTTATAATATTTCTAAGTATAGATTTTTGTAATCTATAAAATTTGGAAAGAAAAACTATTTATTTTATCAAGGATAGTAACACGAGTTATGTTTGGGGTCAATCTCACAAAAATTATGTTTTCTCCTCCCCCATGGCACGGGAAACATCCAAGTTCTCACAAAAATGATGTTTTCCCCTCCCAAATACACAGGGAAGAATTATTAGTTATCTTGAGAATTATGTCACATGTCATGTGAACTACTAGTAGTTCTCGCAATACTACAGATATGGTTATGTTTGGTTAGAGCCCTAAAACAGAGGGACGTTTTTTGAAAATGATATTGAATATGTAAAATTACAATGAACATTATAAATTCAAATTATAACATGTTATAATGACCTCAATATAACAACCAAAACAAATGTGTGTGAAATTTCAATATTTCTTCTGTTTTATTATACAACTAAAAGAGCCTGGGGTCAAATTGACCCCAAGGAACACCGATGCTACAAAATTTGTACAGGACTTTGAAAAAATATTAGCAGGTAAATTTTATGTTTTCAGAGTTGTCCCCATTAAATTAGGACAAGTCATTAAATTTGAAGCAAAAAATAAAAATAAAATTATGTTTTTACAGACGTTAAACATTGAATGGGGTCAAATTGACCCCAAGGATAATAGGAGGGTTAAGATGCTTCACACATGCTGCTTAAGTACACCAAAAGCTCATCATAAATGAATTATCCAATCATGAAGGTCTATGATTGGGTTTATCTTGTCAGTGTCAACATCCTGAGGTCACACCAATGCAACTCTGCATACTGAAATCATCTGCTTTGACCTCAACACGAAAAACCAGTCTCTGAAGAGCGCCATGAGCTTCAGCTGTCAAATTCACTCTTGTTCCTCTGCTCTCTCCAGAACGACAGCAGAAGTTTCATTTCACCTTCAAAATCCCTTACTTTTAATAAGATGGCCCTTGTGCCAAAAAGCCCTTTATTATTGTCTTTGCTCACATCTCCATATACGATACATTTCCACCTGCTTCACTCAACTGGAGCACAGTCATACCATACTGCTTATATACTGTAATAAGATAAAAAGTCATAACCTATGCAGAAAAGGATGGAATATATTAAAGCATAAATGCATTATTCTATGCTATCTTATATAAAGTTTTCAAGCACTAGGCTGACTAGTATCAACATAATAATATGTTTATTTCACATCTATGGAGGATAGAATTTTTATGAGTAGACTTTAAAAAAAAAACGTTTTTGACACTGAAATAAAATGACCACATTAATCATAAAACATTATTATTAAGAAAAATAAAAACCCGATCAAATTAACTGCTGCTTAAATCATCACTGTGAAACCAAAGAGAAAGAACCAAATGAGCATATATGGATGTAAAATAAGAAAAGAAAGAAACAAAAAGAAGAGGGTTGATACATCAAACTGTCCCTGCAAAGGAAAGTGCTACTGGAGGGTGGGACTGGCATTCTTACCGTGCAAGCACGCACTGGGAGGCCGAATTAATGCAAGGCTGCAGCACCACTACAAAGAGAAGAGATTTGTCAATGTTGTATAATTTGCCTAATCTTGATATAAGAGTGTGCTTTTCAATGCAGAGCATGAACTTTAAATTCGTTAATAGCAATCGGCATAGAGGTGAAACTTCTCTTACTTGAGTCTTACTTGGATGACTTGCAGCTGTTTTTATGAATATTAATGAGACTGCTTTGATTGACAAGCACCATCTGTCCTGACAGCTGATTTTTAATAATATTGTAGCACAATGAATCAATCTGAGCATGTGAATCATTCAGCCCTTGAGATAATCAGGTAACAATCACAGGTGAATACCTAATAGAAATAAAAATCCTACAATATCTTGTCTGAATATATCATTTATTTGATAATTATTTTTTTTATCGACATCCATTTCTCACACTAGAGGACAGTAACGAAAGACAAAACGCTGCTCATGAGAATCTTAGTCTTGGTCACCCTAATTTATGTGTTCAATTCATATTTACATTGATTTAGTTGTTTACCTCATTGCGTAATGAAACAGAAAATGTAAAATTGTAGTTGTTAATTAAGATATACAGGTAATATACAAAAGGGATCAAGGAAGAGATGAAAGAAAGTGGTTAAAATTGACAAAGAATGAAAAGCATAAAATGACCAAGAGCAGAAGGAAGGAAGGAAGGAAGGAAGGAAGGAAGGAAGGAATAGGGAGTGGGAGAAAGGAAATGAGTGGAGAGGGGGAGGAAGGAAGGAAGGAAGGAGGAGGGAGTGGGAGAAAGGAAAGGAGTGGAGATGGGGAGAAAGGAAGGATGGAAGTAAGGAAGGAAGGAGGGAGGGAAGAAAAGGAAATAAAAGGAAAGGAAAAGAAGGGGAGAAGGGGAGGAATGAAGGAAGGAAGGAAGGAAGGAAGGAAGGAAGGAAGGAAGGAAGGAAGGAAGGAAGGAAGGAAGGGGAGATTGGGAGAAAGCAGAGGGTGAAAAAGGAAATGAGGGGAGAGGGAAGGAAGGAAGGAAGGAAGGGGAAGGAAAGGAGGGGAGATTGGGAGAAAGCAGAGGGTGAAAAAGGAAATGAGGGGAGAGGGAAGGAAGGAAGGAAGGAAGGAAGGAAGGAAGGAAGGAAGGAAGGAAGGAAGGAAGGAAGGAAGGAAGGAAGGAAGGAAGGAAGGAAGGAAGGAAGGAAGGAAGGAAGGAAGGAAGGAAGGAAGGAAGGAAGGAAGGAAGGAAGGAAGGAAGGAAGGAAGGAAGGAAAAAACAGACATTAAACCAAAGAGTCATGACTGTCTTTGTCTGCGTGTCTTAAGTGTACAGCGCTATTCATTAAGTGTGACTGTACACTAAACTAAGGGCTGATGGACTTCTCTACTTTCAATAGGCAGGCACTAAATCCTTTCAATTCACCAACAGGTTGATTGTGTTGTCTCGAGATTACAGTGATCCATCAGTTCAGGTTTTATGTTGACCATAGACTTGAAAAGTTTCTCTGAATGCCTGCAAATACTTTGGAAAGCATGGGAAATATGCAGGTAATCAGTACATCTGATACAGCTACTTTATTTGCCGGTGCTCCTAGACCCCATATTAATTTAAGCTATTCTTCTTAGCTCATGTTCACTATGGCCTTGCTCAAGCAGGTGATACATCTTTTATCAGCCACCACAGAATGGTAAATACTATGTTTAAATTACTACAATTCACAAGTTTAATTAACACCATCTATTAATTAATTACTTTAGGTTAGTCGCAAGCTGAAATAATTCCTCCCCTGAGAGTCCCTCGAAAGAGAGCAGAGAGGATGCAGGATGGATCCCCATGGCAACCATCACCAAATACTGCAGTAGATCAAATCCAAACAGTCTGGTGGAACTCGCCAATGTGTATCTTACTTCAAAGAGATTGTGATTGATAGTGGGTAAACAGGTGTGCAAAGGGCTACAACGGTTGTTTAGATGCACGCTCTAAGCAGGGTCCCCTTGGGAACCCACAGGCGCAGGCTCACAGCTGGCAAGCTAACGTTTCCAACAGCAGCTGGGAGTGGCTCAAGAGGCCAGTCACATTAAACAGGAAGCTGGTCTATAATTATGAGTGGATGTTCCGGCTGCCTGTCCAAGTGTAAAGAGCAATCAAAGACACCTGAGAAAAGACAAAGCCTGTGAACACACCACAATACCACTTAGTTATGGATGTTTTGCTTTCGTTTCTTAATTTTCTTTCCATTGGAGCAAGTATTGCAACTACCAGCAGAACTTACCTGCAACCATCGTTTGTTGTGACAACAATACCCTCCACTATTCACCTTGTACAGCGAGTTTCTCCTAACATGCATCACTCCAGTCCTATCTTGCGGGTCCCTCCCTCGGGCAACTTGACCTCCTTTAAAAACAAACTAGCTGGAACACAATGGGAACAGAGCGGGACAGTCTCCTTCCCTGTCAGTGCGCAGGGACCGCCAGCTTGCCTGCAGACACAGCCTTCCGCTGCAGTTGGCATGTGTGCTGGTGGTGTCTCTGCTATGAGCATTACTATGCTGTGCTAATAATGTGCTTGAAAGCAATGGCTATGGGCGAAGCAGTCTCCCTGGATCCCATTTGGGTCATGGCACCACTCTAAAACTCCACAAATGGAAGCCACCATCCTGGACATAAAGCAGACCTTCAAAGCCTTGACCTATGTGGTCAGTCGGACGCATGGTCCCTGGTTCTCTGGGATGCCAGTTAACCTAAAAGGGATCTGGGCTCAATGTCAAGACAACATCAGATCTATGGTCTGTCAGTCTCCCAGCAGGATAGAACTTTGATGAAGAGCTGACATGGCAGCACTTAAAATGGCACTTCCACAAATTTAGAAATGCCAGATTGGCATGAGTTTATGCCCTTGATTGGGCGTTTTGGACCCTAGGCTCCATACATGAGATGCAGTGTCCTCTAGCTATGCAAGCCTTAACTGAATGGCACCCTTTTCTCACAGGACGAACTCCAACTCCAAAATTGTAAAAGAAAATAATTAAAAAACACAACAAACTTTATCTTTGTACCTTATTTACCCCCAAAAAGCTTCCTAGTAGTACCTTAGGGGTACATTTATTACTCTAAGATACTAATGTACACCTCTTAGAGGAAGATAAGGTACAAAGTTGTGCCTTTAAGGGTACTGTTCCAGTGAAAACCAATTGTATCCCTAAAGGTACAATTTGTGCACATTTCTTTCTGAGATTTTACATACACTTGGGTTAAATGTAGACACAGCTATACATACATCCTTTCTCCAAACAGCTTGTCCTATGCAAGGTCACAGCTAGAAAGAACTGTAGATCAGTAATTGATTACCTAGACATTTCAAAGACAAAAAAAGGCCAAAAATGCAACTGAAGATGGTGTTCTACAAGCCGTTTTTCAGCAAACTTCACAAACCCAATTGCAGGAGAATGAGAGGGAGTCGGTGTGCATGGCTGTGTCTCTCAGCGGGTGAGTGGTAACAGCCCCAGAAACTCCCTGCTGGGTGAATGGTTCTACCAATTCTAAGACAAATTCGGACACGTTTGAATTGACCGCTGCCAGTCCCTGCGGTGGGCATTTGGTAGTGACCAATATGTTGTTTTTTTACACACTGAATAACTGATAACTCATTTCCCTACTCAGATCAGATCTAATCTAAACTCTGTTCTCATTAAACACAAACATATCACAATGCTAACTGTTTTCCATTAAAAATTGAGTAACCAAGTGTAGCATGCACTTATGCTTTCTAAACTCCATATATGGGGCCAATAGGACCAAATACACACCACATATTGACAGGGTAAAGTTACACTAAAACTTCAGAGAGATTTAGAAGAATCAGAGAGAAATTAGGAGTCAGTCATCTAGATCCTCATGCATCTTCCATTCTTAATCTTAATTAATAATTGAATATGAAATACATCCATCACAAAAAGGACTGTTTTTGTATCGAAAACAGAAGGTTTGACATTCACAACATAAAATTGAATCATTTTGAGTTGGGTTGTGAGATGTCACCTTAAGATTTAACAAGTTACTACAGAGTCAAGCAAATTCTGGACGATGTCCAGAGCAATTACTGATGGCTGCCACCTGTCCTGCTCCTTTCTAATCTGTCCGCTCCTCTTTAAGCAAAACAAAGCCCCCCAACGTTTGAATGGCAACTTCAAAAAACAGAAGCTTTTTAGATGAATGAACCATTGAGGGAATTGGCCTGCCAACCAGGCTTCTGCATTCATCAATCTTATCCATGCAGGAATCAAACAGATGATGCATAATATTAGGCATCAGACACCCCAGCTCTCAAAGCAACACATTCCTGCTTTACAAACAGACGGCCCATTGTAAATGGATTCATTAACCGCACATAGCACCACCTGACACAATGTTACAAGTAATATAAATGACGATGATATACAGCAGGAAATCTCCCAAAATGTTTTGTAGTTACAGTGCATTATTACAGACTCCAGATGTGACATACAGTATGAAGATGGAATGTGTTTGGGTGGGCGTCAAACATGTTGCCGTTTTTTTCACTACATGGTTTTAAATATATGTGACTTTTGTAACATTTGATTTCCAGGAAGATGAAAATTCACTGCACTAACCAAAGCTCAAGCATTGTCTTGTACATTCTGTGACCTTGGACTGAGGATATGTGTAGGATGAAAGAGTATGCTTCAAAAATGAAGAGGATTCCAGGAGTTATGGTGCTAAACAAACTGTCAGAGCTTGATACTTACGCTGCATGCTAAGAAGGTTGCCAAAGCAATTCACAGCTGTTAAATGGAGAATTAGCTTTTCAATTTAGACTAATCAGCTTTTTAGAGGTGAAATCTGAGGTGTAGGCCAATATTCCCATAGCATCAACAAATCCAAGAACTCACCCATATGGTAAATCGCATACATTGAGAACTGAATGCAATTAAAGAACAATGCAAATATAGTGGGTAGCAGTCTTGTGCCGCAATGTCTTTTGGAATGACTGCCACCAAATAACCTTAGATCAGAGTTATCAGTCATGCTTTACGCTGCCATGGATCCTTCTCCTGAGAGTCAGGGTAAATCTGATGTGCCTCACAAACCGTTGTCTAATGGCTCTTTCTAGTCTTTTTCTCATCCTCGAAGTCTTTTATTCCTGTCGTGGTATTAAGCTACTCCCAGATAAAAGCCTGCAGAAGAGTGGATCAATACCTATATTCTCCATGTTTGCTTTGAAACTCTGACAATCTCCGATAGTTTTCATCTGCCCCCGGAGTGTTAGCCATGCAAATTTGCCATAAAAAAAGCACCTTAAATCAATAATTGTCAGACTTCTACTATTCATAAGCGGAGACTCATGAATATCAAGTGAAAATGAGGACTGAAGTGTTTCTAAAGCAATCTCATTTCTGGTGAAACTGGATGAATAATGAAAATGTGAACTTAAAATGCATTGTTTCGTTAACAGTTTAATCAATGTACCATATTCCATTGCATAAATCTCGACAAACTTTAGGCCTGGGTGTTATTTCCCTCGAGACTTTGTTAAATTAGTATTTAAGTTAGGGTCAGTATAAACTGCTATAGTTTGAGAATGAATGACTTTAATCAACAAGTCTAAATAATGCAGTTGCGCCATCACTGGTGTCAGTACTGGTGTGCACTGTGTGAAGAAATAACAACTACATAACCTGCAGCTCTGAACTCAACTAATTCTAATGAAGTAAATAACTGAATGATTATGCCATCACTGTGTATGACCTTGTTTAAATTATGACTATAAAGTGGAATTGCACATTTATGGTAATCATATATTCTTGATATAATACTCACTGTGTGACAAATAAAGTATGGAGCATAGCCTCCAGCAGCCATCACAACTTTAACACATTTTTGCACTGCATTCCAGGTCAAAAGAGCACACATTTATAATCCCAGCAGCAGTTTGCATTTAAAGGTGCAGTGTGTGATTTTTAGCAGCACCTAGTGGTGAAGTTACGAACTGCAAACAACAGAAGTTGCTGTGGCCGACAGGAAAATATGTGGTCGCCTGAGACCGCAGAGAGTTGCCAGTTCACCAATTAGGTTACTTTACAAAGATAAATAAATATATATATATATATATATATATATATATATATATATATATATATATATACTTATTATTCAGTAAAATGATACGTTATTGTGAATATTGTTATTTGTTCATCATTGTGTCAGTGTTTTATTCTCTTACTTAAGCTAGCTTCCTTGCACGAAGAACAACACAGTAACGAAATGTGTTTGTCCGTTTAGTGTGAGGGAACCCACGGTGTGTGTAGATAAATGGCTCATTCTAAGGTAATAAAAACATAATGGTTATTAAGTAAGTTCTTTATACACCACTGAAAACACAATTTAATAATTTAAAGGAACAGTTCGCCCAAAAATAACAATAGTTATTGCCACTTCAATGTTTGAAAAAAAAAAACCAAAAAAAACATACAGGTATAAACAGACAGCGGTTCAACAATAATAAAGAAAAGAAAAAAATAACGACCATGGTTCTATCCTCATTTTAGGTTACACTTTAAAAGTGTCCATGTTAAAGTGCAATTAAACATTTAAGTACTGATTAATAATAATAATTAACTCCATATGAAGAGTTCAGATGCAAAAGCCTCTAAGTGCCATTTGAAATTTTCTTCTAAAATGATCATTTTTATCAAGCTTGTATATTTAAGTTTAGTAATTTCACTTAAATGGCAATGAAGATTACCTTTTAATTGTCATTTAAGTGAAATTACTGAACTTAAATGGGTCAGTGACGTTTTAGAATTTCAAAACAGTAAAAAAATAAAAATTAAAGGACAAATTAAATATAGCATTTTTGTGTACATCTATGCTAAGTCAGAATTGCGAGTTATAAAGTCAGAATTGCGAGTTATAAAGTCAGAATTGCTAGATACAAAGTCGCAATTGCGTGTTATAGAATTGTTGTGATATAAAGTCAGAATTGTGAGATTTAAACTATTCTGAAGGGGGAAAAAAGTTAGTTTTTTTTGTTCCCCCTTAGAACTGGCCTGATAACTCGCAATTGCGAGAAAATATGTCAGAATTTCGACATATAAACTCGCAATTATGTGTTATAAAGTCAGAATTGCGAGATGTAAGGTCGCAATTGTGAGAAAAAAAGTCAGAATTGTGAGATAAAAAGTCGCACTTCTGTCTTTTTTTCTCAGAATTGCGACTTTACATCACGCAATTCTGACTTTATATCACACAATTCTGACCTTATATTTCGCAATTCTGACTTTATATCTCGCAATTCTGACTTTATATCTCGCAATTCTGACTTTATAACTCGCAATTCTGACTTTATATCATGCAATTCTGACTTTATATTACGAAATTCTGACTTTATATCTTGCAATTCTGACTTTATAACTCGGAATTGTGACTTTATATCACGTAATTCTGACTTTTCATCTCGCAATTGTGAGAAATAAAGTCATAATTGCGAGATATAAACTCGCAATTGTGAGAAAAAAAAGTCAGAATTGTGAGATAAAAAGTCACAATTATTTATTTTATTTTTATATTCAGTGGCGGAAACAAGCTTCCATAGCTTCAAGTGCTACCTTGAATTGTTAATAGATGTTGGGGTCATTCAAACAGCGAGAAGCAATCATTAAAAAAAAGAACCAGCGTACACAAACAATGATTAGGGTATGTAGTGTCAATCACTAAAATCATAATTTGTCATTTCACTCTCTCCCTTGTGGTTTCAGCCCTACTTTCCTGTTTTGTGTGATTCCAATTCCTGGCTTTAAATAGCATTTTTCTGCATGGCTGAACGAGACAGATATCCTTCTTGACATATGCCAAAGATGTCATCCAGAACTAATTTCTACAGCAGGAACGTATAATGTTAAAATGAGATTTTGTTGGATATTGACTGAAAATTGATATTCCGGGTGGTCTCATGAATGGCACACGACATTTATTTCTCTTGTGGGAAAGAGAGCCTAATCTTGTCTCCTATTAGACTGAAATTCATACATTTAAATTGGTGCGTTGCCACGGCAGAAAGTTTGTTTGAATGGAAACAGAACAACTAAGTGATTGGCATTCAACCACTAAGTGAGAGCCATTAGATCGATTAAGTCTTGTTCGATATGGTATTACATCTGACACTTTACATTATGGCCCATAAAATACGTCTCTAAAAGGACTATCATACTGAATGTCATCATTATATGTGCTAATTCTTGCAATTTTGATCATTTACAGACATTTAGAATGGATTGAGAGATTTTATTTTGACTAAATTCATTTCACAGGGTCAATTAACATTTGGTCCAATACACTTCAGAAATTAAAACAACTGCCAATATGTTATGCACTATAATATCCAGAATTTAAAGCCAAACCATCAACTAGTAAAAAAACAATTTCCTTCCTTAGTGTTCCTTGAGAGATTACCAGATATCAATGGCTGTAATTGAGGCACAGAAAGGCATAAAACAACAAAAAACACATAGGCTACATTGATTATGTTCATGTTATGGCTGATAACCGATAATTGGCAGATATTAAAATTCTATACTAAAATCACTCATTTTAAATCCTACAAGTGAATTTAGGCATTAAAAAAATTTGCTACAATATAAAGTATGGGAAACTGATGACTATTTTGAGATTTGCTAAAGATTATCTTTGTCAGTGTTATTAAATGAATGCTTTTAAACATTTACTGTACTTGCAGTCAGGATTAAATAAAAAAAATTAAAAAAAACTTTTAAGTTTTACAAAATCTTCCAAAAAAAAGCACAAAAAAATCAACCAGCTTTTGCTTCATCCACACAAACTCCCATCCAACAGTGCAGAAATAATAGACAAAATATAATAGACAGGATAACACACTTGACCTTAGGGGTTTTGTCCAAACATGCCCCTGGTTGGCCATGTAATGGGCTCCAAAGTGGTTAACATCCTCTTTGTGCACTTCTGGTGCCATTAAGAGGTAACCTAGGTCACAGCCCTAAAGCCTGAGCCAAAACTCTAAAGCAGAAAACAGTCCATGGTTTACTCAGTGCATCTACAGAGGCCGTGCAATATGGGACACTCCCTCCGATTTGAACTAGCTACAGCACAAAGATAGCCTGGATGCCAGCCCGAACTCCGCCCACAACATTTTTTGGTCGGGAAGTTCAGTCTGGACTCGATCCATTGAGGAGTAATTATGATCAGTCAAAAAATGTTGCTGGAGAATTGAGATGTATAGATTCCGCTGTCGTGTCTGTTGTAAAATAAATCGACATCGCATTAATTTTAATAGACAAACAGAAAACTGCAATCAAGGCATTTGTCGATCGGAAAGATATTTTTGCCTTCCTTCCTACATGATTCGGCAAAAGTTTAACTTATCAGCTGGCTCCGATGGTCGCTAAGAAGAAGGGACGTAATAAAAAGCCTGTGGTCGTTGTGGTTTCTCCTTTGGTCGCACTCATGGAGGACCAAGTAAAAGAAGCAACACTCCTTATTTTACTTCTAAAATAAGTAAGTTCTGTAGTTGACAACTGTGCTATGCAAAGTAGTTGACTTACTGCATTACTCTGATTGGTTGTACAGTAGGTCTACCAACTATGCAATTGAGTGCAGAGTTGTTGTTTTTTTTATCCTGTTTCGGTTAAGACACGCCTCATAATCAAAGCCCTATGGAGCAGTTTCAGACACACATTCTGACTAGAATATGAGTATGACGAAGTCAGGCTAGCACAAAGAGTCACTTTAATGGCATGCTATATTACGATTGCTGCATATAAGATTGTGCAATATGACCCCAGTGTGATTGGGTAACAGCCCAGGCACTGTGCAACATAGCTTATGTCACATTCTATGTCAACATCTTAGCAGACCGTGGTCACAACTGGCAGTGTTGACTGGGCAGTCTAAGTTTGTTCTGACATCCTCATTGACACGTGCCATTGAAATGGTACTACAGAAACCCCAGCAAGCACTTCTGGTGATGTCATATTTTGCCTGGAAAAGTGTCTCGAGTTGCGGACGGACGGACGGATGGATGTCAGAGGCTATATTTTACAGAGTAAAAGAAATAAAAGTAAAAATTGTCATTGTTGACAGTGAATTAAAGTAGTCTTTACCTTTTAACATAATTTGTGTAAAAGATGTCTAAAACTAGAAGCTCAGAGCACTGCATAGCTGTTTTCTCTGCTCATAATAGCATTAGCATAGCACTGACTGGAGGTACGGAAGGTGTACACTTTAATTTTCTCTCAAGTCTAGACATAAATCCATATGCAAACTAAGTCAACTGCAAATCCTGTTAAATCAAATCAAATGTAATAAAAGCGGACAGTGAGGCCAGCTTGACAGGCGTGAGTGCAGTTGCACAGACTTAAACTGACTAAAACTCAACCCAGAGAGGTTTTTTTTTTTTTTTTTGCTCCACAAAGAACTAATCATTGAGACGACTGGACTGCCACAGGCAAGCACTTCGAGCAAAGTGGATTTCTCTCAGCATCATCAAAAACAGCATTAAAGTAGAGACTCTAATAACATGCACAACCCTCACAGTTAAGAGCCCGATTTAATTCAGCACAGGTCCAGGAGCCATTCTTCTCATGAATGTGGCTCATTCAACATCTGCCTTTCTGCCGCCCAAGGGTGGATACTGAACAGCAGGTTAGACAACAAAACACATCCGCTCTTTTTTTATGTACACGTGGTTGGGAGTTTAGAAATATTAAGGATGACATCTATTATGAAACAGCAGTGGCAATGCAAAGACATGTGAGTCTAATAATGCATTTACAACGCACTTGAGCCAATGCTGAGATGAAGAACAGAACTATATAGATTCAACACTGATTCATTCGGTGAAATGCTGGTATTGTTTAGCTGGCAGGACGTTATGGTTGGTGATGGGACAACAAGACAAATTAGGAATTTTTGAAATATACGCAAAGTTGGCTGCTTATTGTTATTTTTTTCTTTCTCTAATCAGACACCTTTTTCAGTTAACACATCAGATTGGCAGAACACAAGAGGTGAGTCAGAACTGATCTATTCTGTATTGTTTCATTCTGTTTTGGATTCCATTTCTGAATATCTTTTTTATCATACAATAAATTTACAAAATAAGGTGATATTTTAAAATGTAAACAATATTTTAAGTGTTTCTGATAATTTGACAAGAAATGTTGAATACAATACACCAGGTGTCTAAATGAGAAACGTGGTACTTAAAGGAGTAGTTCACTTTTGAAAAAGCTTTTGCTAATAATTTACTCACCCCCATGTCATCCAAGATGTCCATGTCATTCTTTCTTCTGTCGAAAAGAAATTAAGGTTTTTGATGGAAACATCCCAGCATTTTTCTCCATATAATGCTCTTTAGTGGGAAACAAACGGTTCAAGGTCCAAAAGAAACTTTCAGTACAAACTGCAAACTGTTCAAAGGGCTTTAAAGGATTCCAGACGATTAATAAGGGTCTTATCAAGCGAAACGATCGCTCATTCAATTAATAAATGACAAAGTTTAAGTTTTATAAGCTCAAATGCTCGCCTTGCTCTGTTCTGTGACACACGGTTGTGACTCTCCTGTTCGAACTAGTTCATCAAAATGAACGAATCTTTTTCCGAGCCAATTTGTTTGTTTCATTGAACCAAATGACTCGGAAAAAGATTCGTTCATTTTGATGGAGAGTCACAAACGTCCATCGCATAACAGAGCAAGGCGACCATTTGAGCTTATAAAACTTTATTTATTTATTAAATGAGCGATCTTTTCACATGATAAGACTCTTATTCATCGCCTGGAATCGTTAAAAGCCCTTTGAACAGTTTGCAGTTTGTACTGAAAGTGTCTTTTGGACCTTGAACCATTTGGTTCCCACTGAAGTTCATTATATGGAGAAAAATGCTGGAAAGTTTTCATCAAAAACCTTAATTTCTTTTCGACTGAAGAAACTTCAGTTAATTGTTTTCAAAGAGAAGTGAATCTACGCTCCTTTAACTGTGAAAGAGGATAGTGTGCACATGCTGGAAGTTTCTATAGCGGACTGCATTTCTCAAGTGCTTATATTAGTCACACAAAGAGGCGGATTTAACCATTAGGCAAGGGTAGGTGACCCCCTTGGGTCCCCAAAAGCCAAGGGCCCTTAAAATGCTTTTTATACACGAGATATGTGTTCAGTCTCACCACACCACTTGGACAGTTCCAGGTTTGATTTCACCATTTCTCCTATTGTGGGGTCTACAACATGAAAGAAAGCCATTGTAACATGTACATGTTATATGAAAAATATG
Organism: Pimephales promelas; assembly: GCF_988280905.1. NCBI lineage: Eukaryota > Metazoa > Chordata > Actinopteri > Cypriniformes > Leuciscidae > Pimephales > Pimephales promelas. The sequence continues at coordinate 23,669,594 of NC_142786.1, read as the reverse complement.
TAAAAATTGGACACACCTATGGGACATGGACATTTAGCAGCAAGCATCAAACAAGAGAAATGAACCCAAAGGTTGATCCAGGTAAATGTGTGCTAATCTAAAGGGCCCAATTCCTTAATTTTGCCAGAGCTCCCAAATCACTAAATCACTGTTGTCCACATACAAGTCCTCATTGACACAAAAACTGGGCTGGACTGTACTGATGGTGAAAATGATGTCACACTGATAATCTGCAAGTCGGAGCAGAGCATAGACCAAGGAAAGTATACTTTTGGCTTTAGTCGTGCCAGCAGGATGATTGGGTCCATTATAGTCACATTATAAAGACTTATCTAAATCTGATGGCATCCAGCAGCTTCAGACACGTTTTATTTTATCCGAAAAGTCCCCAGTTTTACATATTTAAAATTTCATCCAATGCACATCAAGCCCATTTCATATTTCATTTGATGTGCACGACATGACAGAAGGCATTGTTCTTTACAAAAGATGAAAGGGTCAAGTTTTCGACTGAATTCCATTCTCCACTACAATTGCATTGTAAAAGTCCCTTTTTTACTGTAGTTCTGAAACGTTTTCTGCCCTGAAGCAGAGAGAGAGATGCATCTAATCATGCTCTCTGATATTACTCTGCCTTTAAGAGCTACAGGGGTAAGAGACTGTCAATGATTACATCAAGCATCACATTAAAAATGACTGTCCTTATTTTAAAGAGGAGTGACCGCTCCCAGACACCAGAAATTATTAAACTAATTTGTCTTGTCCGGATCCTTATTCTTATTGCCAGAGATCTATTGCATTCCATAAACTGTAGCTTGATCACAGGGGAGACAGTCTGGGAAAAGAAATATGCATTAGAGTGACTCTGGCATAATGCAGTGCAACCATCTTCCCACAGAGGACTTTTCCCTGGAAGCTCTTTATTTACACATTTAAAAAAAAAAAAAAATCTACCCATGTAAATTGGCCAAGAATTCCATCGATCAGTGACAGAAGATGGGGCAGGACAAAGCTTGTCTGTGAGATGCCATTCTTAACAGCTTTGTGAAAATTCTTTGTTCTCCAGCCTAATGCTTGAGGCCATAATTAGTCAAGCCGCAGATGAGCCGAAGGACAGGCAGCGAGGCTGGAGAGAGACGGTCCTCGCCGCCTATATCGAGCCTTTTCAATCCTTCAAGGGGTGTACGCCACACAGGCACATGGGAAAATGAAAGTCAGCATCTAAAAATATAACTCAAGCTGATGCCTTTGCATTTTTCCCCATACACTGCTTCTCAAATAAAGAGGTTCCCTTGTGTTTGAATGTGACATCAATATGCTGTAATATATACTGAAATGCTTCTAAAAATCCTGTGGGTGTTGAAGGTCAGTGGTCACAACACTTATAATGTACAGACTGATATAGAGCATACGGTTTCCATTCATCGTTTGGACTAAGAAAGCAGATTCTTCTATTATTCTTCATGTCTTTGAAATGTCTAAAGTACAGTTATCTAAAGGATTATTGGGAACACCATACTAATACTGTGCTTGACCCTCTTTCACCTTCAGAACTGCCTTAATTCTATGTGGCATTGATTCAACAAGGTGCTGAAAGCATTCTTTAGAAATGTTGGCTCATATGGTTGGAAACAATGCTCAGGTAGGCTGTGGCATTTAAACAATGCCCAATTGGCACTAAGGGGCCTAAAATGTGCCAAGAAAACATCCCCCACACCATTACACCACCACCACCAGCCTGCACAGTGGTAACCACGATGCATCAATGTTCTCATTCTGTTTACGCCAAATTCTGACTCTACTATCTGCATGTCTCAACAGAAATCGAGACTCATCAGACCTGGCAACATTTTCCCAGTCTTCAACTGTCCAATTTTGGTGAACTCTTGCAAATTGTCGCCTCTTTTTCCTATTTGTAGTGGAGATGAGTGGTACCCGGTGGGGTCTTCTGTTGTTGTAGCCCATCCACCTCAAGCTTGTGCGTGTTGTGGCTTCACAAATGCTTTGCTGCACACCTCGGTTGTAACGAGTGGTTATTTCAGTCAAATTTGTTCTAGAATCAGCTTGAATTAGTCGGCCCATGGTTGTGCGTGAAAATCCCAGTAACTGAGCAGATTGTGAAATATTCAGACCGGCCCATCTAGCACCAACAACCATGCCACGCCACGCTCAAAATTGCTTAAATCACCTGGGCATTTCTTTCCCATTCAGTTTGGAGTTCAGCAGATTGTCTTGACCAGGACCACACCCCTAAATGCATTGAAGCAACTGCCATGTGATTGGTTGATTAGATAATTGCATTAATGAGAAATTGAACAGGTGTTCCTAATAATCCTTTAGGTGATTGTATGTATGCTATGCTAAAAACAAAGTGTTTTAATCAAATAAAAGGGGGATTCGAGGTTCGAGGATTGTAGGTCAGCATATTGAGAAGTTATATGATTTTGCTTATTACAACAATTTGTTAAGGCTGGCTAATAATATAGTCTCTGGCCCTAATCAAGTCCTACAAAATGAGTTTGTATCATTGCCATCAAACTGGAGGTACAAAGTTCCAAGATTCTGCAGCACTCTTGTGTGCAATGGGATACCAGAGTATAATAAGAGACTTAATCAAAAATCAAGAGCATAAGAAGCGAAGATGTCAGCCTGGATGTCAGCCCGAACCCTGCCCACAACATTTTTTAGTCAGGAAGTTCGGTCTGGACTCGATCATTGAGGAGTAATTATGATCAGTCTAAAAAATGTTCGGGCCAATCAAATTGCCATGAATTGGGCTTTATAAGATGATGGACAGATGATCTGCAGGTACGTACTCATCACGTTATCAAAGAGTGCTTAACTGGTTTCCCTCAAAGATGACTGCAGCTGGAGAATTGAGATGTATAGATTCCGCTGTCGCGTCTGTTGTAAAATAAATCGACAGCACATTAATTTTAATAGACGAACAGAAAACTGCAATCAAGGCATTTTTTGATCAGAAAGATATTTTTGCCATCTTTCCTACATGATTTGGCAAAAGTGTAACTTATCAGCTGGTTCCGATGGTCTAAGAAGATGGGACGTAATAAAAAGCCTGTGGTCGTTGTGGTTTCTCCTTTGGTCGCACTCATGGAGGACCAAGTAAAAGAAGCAATACTCATTATTTTACTTCTTCCAGCATACATGCAGTTGAGTTCTGTAGTTGACTGTGCTATGCAAAGTAGTTGACTTACTGCGTTGCTCTGATTGGCTGTAGGTTTACTGACTATCCAATTGAGTGCAGAGATTGTTTTTTTTTTTTTTTTTTCCAGGTTCGGTTAAGACACGCCTCATAATCAAAGCCCTATGGAGCAGTTTCAGACTCATATTCTGACTAGAATGTGAGTATGACGAAGTCAGGCTATTATAATGTGTGAAATATTTGTGAGTGTAAAATGTATTCAGTCGACAAGTCAATGTTTATTGAATGCTGATTGTTGTAAACAGAGGTAGGTAATAAGGGATAGAGAGTAAAAGAGAGAATTGAAAGAGACAAAAGAAAGAAGCTTATAAATCAAATGTTTCCTTTGGGATCACAGCATATGGATGGCCGTTCCTCGAAAAACACATTGGTTTAATCCGCAGACGTAGCACTTTGGAATGGAGTAGAAAGAAAAACATATCCTTATCTGACTCGTCGTTCATTGAACATCTACCTCCCCTGAGAAGCCTTTGAGTCAGAAGCAACCAAAAGCCATTACGCAGTCACACTATAGCTAGATGAAAACAAGGCTTACCGCGCCAGGCTTTTGACGAAAGCACAAAAGCCTGAACATTTTTATATTCTAGTTTTTAGTAGACCTGTGTAGGAAGGAGCTGCGTTTGACTTTGGTTCTCATGCGGAAGTGAAATTGCCAACAAAACCCACGCAAATTGATATCTGGATTTATTTATTTTTCTTGCCTTATATATAAACACACTATCTCTTGTTTATCAGATCATGTTCAAAAATGAAATACTAGCTAGTGAATAATGCATAGTATATTGACTAGGAAGGGAAATAGAAATTCTCTGACAAGCATTGAAAGCATGCTTATAGTCACATGGCCTCAACATAAATTATTCATATACAACCTTTCAAAAAAAAATTTTTTTAGAAATAAAAGTAATACAATTATTCATCAAGGAAGCTTTAATTTGATCAAAAGTGACATTTGCATTTATAAATTTAAATAAATTTAATAATATTAAATACATTTATATTAAAATGGAAAAATTGTAATAATATTCCACACTATTACTGTTTTACAGTATTTTCAAACAAGTAAATTTAGCTTAGGTGAGCAGAAGAAACTTCTTTCTGACAAAATGATCAACCGACAACTTCTGAACAATGTTATCTTTAGCATTTTAATGCGTTGGATGGATGAACGGACGGAAGGATGGATATGGAAGTAAGCAGTGGGGCGTAAGCAAGTCGTACGAAAAAAAAAATACAAAATGGGATATGAATTCATATGTATTTGCCAATATATAATAGTTACAAATTGCCATAAGAGCGTGTTGGATCTTTGCATTTACGCCTTGCAGTGTAAGCAGCATCACAGACTTGCTTACTATTGCCAGGAGTATTTTCCTTGTGTTGTTCACCATGTGACCTTGTTCCATTCTGCACAATCCCAACTTTGACACATTTCTCCCTTCCTACACGGTATTATGTTTATTATTTATTTTCACTACTAACCCCGCTATTTTAACACCACAATTTTAGTCAACAACTTGGAGTCATAAAGAGAATGAGTGCTGAACTGGTTGGCAGCAGGCAGTTACAGAATGACGTGTCCACCCTTGGGCGTCGAGTTACAGAAATTAATTGCATATGGATAAAAGCGTACGTTACGTAAATCCTTTATCAGCTAAGCATAATAATGGCAAAATAGAGAAGTCTGACAGATGCCATCGCCACTGAGCTTCAAGCACTGCTTTTCAAGTGTGCATGTGGTGGTAGATTATTAATAACCATTTTCAAATCCTAATTAGGAAGCAAATGTGTCACAATATGGAGAAAGAAAACCCCTTGGGTAAAGCACAGTCAGTTCAGAGGTCATAACCGATTTAACGAGGTCATAACCATTTATAAATAAAATTCCCAAAATAAAAAGACCCGACAAGTTCAAAACTAGCCCTACTTTCAAATTAACATAACTCATGTGTCCTGTAAAAAACTCAACATGTATTAATTAAGCATATATTGCCATTTTCTGAACATGATTAAAAAAGACCCCAATATGACATGTTGCATGAATCTCCAAGGCATTTCAGGCTGCAACGTTTCTGTGGCAGAGATTCATTAATAAACAGACAGATTAATAAACTATTCCGGACGTGCAATTAATATGTGCGCCACAGGGGAGGGAGATGAGACTGAGTTTGTTCATTACATCACATATTAACATAAAGCTTCCTGTGAGCCTGCCATCTACTCAGAGTAGTCTCTAGTGAGCTTTTTTCCAGTGATGATGCAACCTGAAAATCAGTCACTACAATAACTTTTGCTGAATTGGTATTTCATAATCTCCAAGGATGTTGACCTACCCAGAGTACACACCTAAAAATGCCTTTTTCAGTAATGTCAAATGCACACAAGACTGAAGATCACCGTCCAGCACATGTTTTCTTGACATATATGCAACTCCCTGAAAATCAATCTTCCCTTTCCAGCTCATACACATAGCAATGTGATCATTTATTTTATTAAGTTTGCTCCAATATTTTGAAACTGGTTTGAAATCTGATTTGAATGCGGTTCAAAAACCTGGTTAGAATGCCATTTGAATTCTGTTTGACACCAATTTGAAATATGTCACAGCATTTGTGACAAGATCAAAGTCCTTAAAAGGCAAGTTATTTGACTTGGTGGCCATCTTTGATCTCCCCATCGGGCAGCTATTTCAGTCTTTTTGAATGGGAAAACATCAACTCTCCAAAGCTGTTCGCCATGCTTATGATTAAATTTCATATTTGAAGATCACCAATAAAACTGGCAACAATTGTCTCATAAATTTAGTTTCTAAACGATCAAATCATGGACCAGCCAATGCGCATGTGCAGTCATAAGTGTGCATCTCAGATCACCGAGGATGGATCCAAAATTGCATACTTCCCTAGTATGTAGTAGGAGAAAAACAAAAGTAGTATGTCTTAATTCACAGTATATGAGTCGGCACAAAGTATCAGGATGACCAACTTCTTCCGGCCAGATTCTTTACAATTTACTATCCCATGAGGCCACTGGTGAGTATTTGTAAATGGCATTGAAGCGACACAACTGGTAGGACACATGATAAAATCAACATGGCAAATGTACAGTAGTAACTTTACCAGTTGGCGATTGGCTTTTTTTATTTAGAAGGAGGGGCTAATTTCTACGATTTGTAGTAATATGACAAATTCTTAAAGTCTTTTACATGTTTATATATTTGACAGGAGTGAAAATGCTGCTATGAGGGATAGAAATACTATGAGTTTGTATACTGTTTAACAACATACCGATTTTTAGACAGTACAGTCAAATTTTCATCTGAGTTACATTCATTATGTCAACTTACCTGACTGAAGTCTTTAGTGTTACAGTCTGGCATGAGCTGGGGTCTGTCTACAATCTGGTGATTTTGATTGCAAAGTTGGGGATACAGTACAATGAAAAGACATTAACTTGAAAATAGGTTGTTTTTAGTACAGTAGAACAGATGCAAGACTCCACTCCAGGATCTAGTAAGTCTAATACCTTTGTCTAGAATGTGAGATCTATGCAGTCAAACCCACATCTGGCCACAGCAGCAGTGAGCACTAAGTGACCGTGCCACAGGAATAGATCTGCTGATGGCACCTCTTCAAAGATAAAGCACTTCTTCTCACCCTGATGTATCGGCTTCATATTCCCAGCTTGATAATCTGATCATCATTACAGCTGCAGTGGAGGAAATCAAGGGAGGCAAGAACAAAAAGGGACATTGATTTGGTTGAGAATGAAGCAGAAAATGGCTGACTACAGCGTACCCGAGAGGTGACATCATACTAAGATGTGGGCTATAAAGTTTTGAGCAGAAGCCAGAAGTGTGGGAGATGATAACACTGCCTGCCGCGAGACACTTGATGAATTTCACTTGTTGGCAATGTTGCCTTAATTTAGCTATGCAAACAAAAGACAAATATAAAATGAGTGTGCAAAAACAATTAACTTTAGAATGTCATAGTGGAAAATTAAAGTTCAACCGTTTAAAGAACCTCCAAAGAACTTCCAAAATTGGAAAATCAAGACGATGGCTCACTTTTCATCTCGACTGACTCGTGCGATGAAATCAGCCAATAATTGGCCATTTTTACATCACTGCATCAGCCATGTCTGCTTAGCACAATTTTCACCAAGGTTTCCCTCAAGGAATTCCCCTTTTATAGCGATTTTCAATTTGAGTAAAAGGTCAGTAGACATGAATATACTTTTAATTCAATTTGCACTTACACAGTCATACCACAGATATGAACTTTGACACTGCTTTTTTATATATAAAACGTTTTTAAATTGGAACTACAGCTACAAGAAGAATGTAAATTTACATGCTTGACAAATCAGGCAACTATTGTAGTCCTTAAACTGTAACCTGTTAGCAATCCTTATGTTTGAGCTATAGTAGAACAAAAAAAAAAAGTCACATCAAGTTATGTTAACCTTACAATGTTGAAAAGTGAATCAGTTTAAAAATGCTTAAAATCTCAAAGGAATTCCTTTTGGAATCCATTGTGAATAATTAGCCTTCCGGTTGGCCAACAAACTAACTGAACCACTCTACAGCAGGAGTAGTCTTGTAATGATCAAGTTTTAATGCAGTACTCTTCCTAATTCTGTTCATTAAAGCTCAATACATTCTGCATTGCTACGGTGACCATAACTATCTGTGCAAAAAGCAGATTAGATCATTAGCATTGTGGTCTTCCCACACACAATAATTGATCTGTGTAACAGAGGTCTCACTGAAGGCAAATATGCATAAAATTATTGCATATACAGTGGGAAGAAAGATGAGACAGTGCACAGTGTGCAGGGCTGTTGAAGCTACTCTAGCCCATGTTACTAGTCTGCATCCACATTAGCATAATTGTCACATGGCCTTCAAGATCCAGTAAGATTGTTTCAAGCTAAATGCTAATCACTTAGCACAAGACCTATGAAATTTACAGCATGGTGATGATGATAATGCTATTGCCTCAAACTTTTTACACAGACCACATCAGAGTTCTGTTGGGAACTGTGTACAAACAATGTGTCTGCTACCAGTAGCTTAAGCTACACAGCATTCTGTGTACGTTTAATTACTGAGAGTGGTTGCTGTGAAAATGCTTTACAGGACAAACAGTTTATCAAAGCATCATTTACTGAATTGGATTGGCTCCAAGGGCATGTTCATGCGTGTAGACGGTATTCACTTCTGCTTGATCTTAATAAACCACCACTAATCTGTACCATGCCAATGCTGGAGTTAAATAAGCATTTGGGGAACTGCTGACGCTAACCAAAATATTATAGCAATAGGAAGACGCTAGTCAAAGTCACCCAGAGAACGGCCAGAGTGGAATCAGGATATCAATTCATTTAGGAACAGTAGACATATTAATTAGGCCTGCAGGTCATCCCTTTTTGCAGTAACCTGTGTGTGTATAGCAAAAGGGATCTGGGAAACCCTGGAGAGGGTCAGGTAATGACTGTAAAGTGAAAGTGTATGATTTAATGGTGTTCTGTTCCCTTGCTAACTGGGAACTACAGTATGAAGCTAAATAAACAGCTCAATACCCACATTGAATAAGTCTTGAGTAAGGCTGAGTCAAAAGGTGTGAGCAAATCGGATAAATCCAAATATAACATCCTGACACTAGAGGAATCAATGAAAGCCTGTTTCCACCTCAGATTAAACAGCCCGTTCTCATCCTTCAGCGTCACATAGAACGCTATATGACAAAACGGCGCTTTACTACGCACATGGCACCCTTTATCGTTAATATTCACGCGAACCCAAGGCGTCATAAATCCTTTCGCTTAATATGAGACTACCCTACCCTACCCCACACCTAAACTTAATCATCACAGCGCGTGTTATATTAACGATAACGGGTGCCATGTGCGTAGTATAGCGCCGTCTTCTCATATAGCGTTCTATATGACGCTAAAGGATGAGAATGCGTTGGATTAAACACAATGGTAAAAAATCAAGAATAAGTGTATTTAGGCAACTTTTTACCTGACTATATCTCACAATATGACTTTAAATCTCAAAATGTGACTAGTTCTAAGTTTAAGAGTAGGCTACATACAGAAACTCAAACATTATGCTGATATAAGCTACCCTATCTCACGACCAATTCGTACGAATTCGTACGAGTGATTCAAAAGTGGCTAATTCATACTAATTCATACGACCTCACTCGTACAAATTAGTACGATTTGTCTAAACCCACGTGACGGTTATGTTTGGGGGGGGGGGTCAGTGGTAGGTCATTCGTACGAATTCATACGAATTGGCTAATTCGTAAAATACGTACGATTTAGCTAAATCGTACTAATTCGTACGAGTGAGGTCGTACAAATTGTTACGAATTAGCCACCTCGTAAAATTCGTACGAATTCCCGTGAGATCGAGGTTTAAATTTAGTTGGTTAGTATGTATAACTCATGACAGGCAATTTCAGGCAATTGTCACAAGACGTTATTTTATAGGCATCCCCCCAAGCAAACTGTGCATCTTTATGAGATAAATGCCTTTATCTCTCATATTACAAATCAAAATCTTTGTTTACTGTATATCCCACAGTCATTAATTTCCTTGCATCAGTTGAAGTAAGTGAAACAAATATTACTTGAGCAAATGATGTATAACAAAATACAATTAGATATAGAAAGTATACTAATCCAGTTTGTCAAATAATCCAGTGATCTGAAAAGAAAACTATTTAAACAGCTTGCGTTTTAACGGCAAGTGATTTTCTGTTTGTCTTAATTAGAGATTTGTTCATTCTTAAATCTGATTACCAATGATTTGTTTTTGAACAACAGCTGTCTTGTTTTTATGTTGGTCTACAGTTGAATCTTTACTTCTTTGCCTTTTCATTCTTCTCTTACAATGCACACGTCTAGTACATTTCACAGTGAGCTGCTCAACTGCTGAAAAGACATTATACTTGTACTCTTTACTCTGCACACATTGGCAGTCAAGTGTTTGAGAAATACAGACAAAATCTCAAAAAATAAAATAATGAATCACAGAGCATGCCGAATGACAAATACCAATGACAAAGCGTCCCAACTATAGAACTGTCAGGAAGTGAAATTCAGAGCTCGGAGTCAAACACAAAATGAGAGATTGAGTTTGACCATAAAAATACAGCAAGGGGGAAAACAGCCATCAAGACCTTGTGTCGCTTCAAAGTCTCAGGGGTTCTCCCGTACAAAGGCACAGAGGCTTAGAGACAAAGAATCAATACAATCTGTGAGGTTTTAACTTTCTCTTTCGGCTGGACATAATGGAAAAAAACATTACATAAAAGCAAATATTGCTGCTGGGCAGCGTGCTGAAACCACAGAGTGCACCGCTACAAGTCCTGGAGTCCCTGGACGACAGAGAAAAATGATGACAGCTCCAAATGTTCGCCCAGAGGACAACAACAACAGATACTTGCATCAAAAAAGCCCATCATTTCAGTCCATGACTGTGTTTTTACAAATGGCTTATCAAATGGTCACTGCATTCATATATCTTAAAGGATTAGTTCACTTTTGAAAAAACCTTTTGCTGATAATTTACTCACCCCCATGTCATCCAAGATGTCCATGTCTTTCTTTCCTCAGTCGAAAAGAAATTAAGATTTTTGATGAAAACATTCCAGGATTTTTCTCCATATAATGGACTTACATGGGAACCAGACGGTCCAAGGTCCAAATGAGAGTTAATAACAGTTTCAGATGCAGCTTCAAATGTCTTTACACGACACCAGACGATGAATAAGGGTCTTATCATGTGAAACGATCGGTTATTTCAAAATTTATTTTCCAAAAATGTAACTTTTCTGAGGACAAATGCTAGCCTTGCTCTATTCTGTGAGGCGCGTTTGTAACGTCACGTAATAAGTAATTACGTTCAAAAGGTCACGGGCGACTTAGCCGGAAGTACAGAATCAAAATCGTCCGACATCGTTGTTTTAACTTTTAATTCCTTTTTTTGTAAACGGCGTTTGAGTTAGTTTGCACGTTCAACTTGTAAACACTGACTGTACTTTTGGCTACGTCGCCCATGACCTTTTGAATGTAATTACGTATTACGTGACGTTACAAATGCGCCTCACAGAATAGAGCAAGGCTAGCATTTCTCCTTAGAAAAGTTACATTTTTGGAATAAGTTTTGAAATAACCGATCGTTTCGCATGATAAGAACCTTTTTTCATCGTCCGGTGTCGTTTAAAGACATTTGAAGCTGCATCTGAAACTGTTATTAACTCTCATTTGGACCTTGGACTGTCTGGTTCCCATGTAAGTCCATTATATGGAGAAAAATCCTGGAATGTTTTCATCAAAAACCTTAATTTCTTTTCGACTGAGGAAAGAAAGACATGGACATCCTGGATGACATGGGGGTGAGTAAATTATCAGCAAAAGTTTTTTCAAAAGTGAACTAATCCTTTAAAGGGATAGTTCACCCAAAAATGATGATTCTGTCATCATTTCAAACCTTTTGGAACTCCAAAGAAGTTATTTCTGAAAATAGTTTCAATGCCGTCAACTGAGTTTCTTTGTCAGTCCAAACCCACTTGAAGCAGACACAATAAGGTCATAGAGATTTGTAATAACATTAGGGCTGTAAATGTTATTAACATATATGAATGCAGTGACCATTTGATTAGTTTAGCTCCAACCCTGATCAAACACACCTGATTAGCTTGCTCAGTTGTGTTTGATCAGGGTTGGAACTAAACTCTGCAGGGACAGTGGCCCTCCAGGACCGAGATTGGGGAACCCTGCATTAGGGTTAGTAAATTACATTTTCATTTTTTGGATAAAACATCCTCTTGAATACTTATTTTGCCTGATGTGTGTCTGATATTTCTATTCTAAACACCGATTAATGTGGTAACAGTAGCAAAGAGTCATTTTCAACAAATCCATTCAGCTTTAGAGGGCCCTGCACACAAAATTGCCCACTACAAATATTGACACATGAAAATGGGTAGAAGCCAGAGGCACCCTGTTGATCGCAGCATCTGTGCCTTGAAACGCAGACTTCCAGCTTTACACCACGACATGAACAATAGAAGCCGAGCTAGATTTGGCTTTCCTGAATGATCACGTTTCTGGGACAGAGAGCTGATAACCGATAAGAAAGCTCTGCTGGAGGACGACAGACAGGAAAGCCTGCTGAAGCACAGACACGAGGCTAAAGCGCATTTGTCAGGCAGTATTGCTCACCAGGGCTTTCCCAGCCAGTGAATGTGAGCTGACAGTGTTTGCAAGAATTAAAACATCAGGCTTTATCTCACTGCCTAAACCTGATATATCATATTTTTCAGTCAGGCGGCTCACGAACGAGCGGTGCTGGCGTATGGTCTACAGCGGAAGTGGGAGGGGAAATTTTCTGAAACAATGCAGCGGCCAGGGACCACTCAACCAGGCAAGACCAAGCTGTTGCCTGGCTCACGATCCATTTGCAGTTCTCTACATCCCATCACACGCAGGAGACGGTGAGGGGCATCAGTCTCTCTAACAGGATTGAGAGGTTCATGCAGAGCCAGCAATATCCCTCTTGATTTTCAGAGGCAAGAGAAAGCCTACATTAGAGCTATGGTTCTCAAGGCCTTCCAATGTCCAAGACAACATCCAATGACATATTTAATGCTTTTAGGATTTAATTTGAAAATGAAATGCATTAAATTTTTGCATTGCCAACGTGTGAAGTGCTTCCCCGACTTCCTATATTGTCTATAAAGTCTATGAAAACCTTTCGACTGATTTCTATTTGAAGGACTTGGGCCAGATTCGCCAAGAAAATCCAAAGGATTTGACGGTAACGCACTCTTTTGAGAACCTCTCTTCCATTCGATGATGCACGAAATCAATGCTTATACATTGTTCAGTATAATGCCAAAAGAGCTATTCTGTAATGTAATGTCAATGTGTCATTCAAAGAAAAGGGATAAATTTAAACTATTCTCACAGCCAGATCTAAAGTTTCTAGTCTTATCAAAACAATGTAATTTGAATTGCCTCATCTAACGACATGAATGATGTAGGTGCAAATATAACCATACCACTATGATGACTGATCTTTCTTATCCATGCTGTCATTTTTGTTGTGTTTACGTTGTTATTAAGAGGAAAGTGCGCAGCACATATTTACCTTCACATCGTTCTCGGCAGGGCGGATGGAGTCATGTTTTCTGCAAACGTTTTTTCATTGCAAAGAATGAAAAGAGACCTTTTTTTGTGAGTATATTGGGACATTGAATTACGTTCAGTCTCTTGCACGTTACAAGTGTGTGAGAGTAAGCACGAGCAATTTGCTGGCTGCAGTTCACTTAATGACCATCAGTGCCGCTAAGGCTTTCTGAATTCTACACATAGCCCTTTTAAAGGAGTAGTTCACTTTTGAAAAAAAAACGTTTTGCTGATAATTTACTCACCCCCATGTCATCCAGGATGTCCATGTCATTCTTTCTTCAGTCGAAAACAAATAAAGGTTTTTGATGAAAACATTCCAGCATTTTTCTCCATATGATACACTTCAGTGGGAACCAAACAGTTCAAGGTCCAAAAGACACTTTAGACACTCAGTACAAATTGCAAATTGTTCAAAGGGCTTTAAACGATTCCAGACGATGAATAAGGGTCTCATTAAGCGAAACAATTGCTCATTTAATAAATAAATAACAAAGTTTAAGTTTTATAAGCTCAAATGCTCGCCTTGCTCTGTTCTGTGATGCATGTTCATTAAAATGAACAAATCTTTTTCCGAGTCATTTGGTTCACTCAATGAACGAAAGACACAAATTGACTCGGAAAAAGATTCGTTCATTTTGATGATTTTAAATGAGTGATCGTTTCGCTTGATAAGGCCCTTATTCATTGTCTGGAATCGTTTAAAGCCCTTTCAACAGTTTGCAGTTTTTCCTGAAAGTGTCTTATGGAACTTGAACCTTTTGGTTCCCACTGAAGTGTATTATATGGAGAAAAATGCTGGAATGTTTTCAAAAACCTTAATTTCTTTTCGATTGAAGAAAGAAAAACATGGACATCTTGGATGACATGGGGGTGAGTAAATTATCAGCAAAAGTTTTTTTTTTTTTGTTTTTTTTTTTTTCAAAAGTGAACTACTCCTTTGGGATGTAATTAATATTTCCGTTATGGCCAATATCCAAAATAAAAAAAATATCTGGTTTACATTTTAAATGTGCCAAATTAATTTATGCATCACAACATCAGCTTGCTTTTTACAATATATGAACAAAATGGATATATTAAGATACTTTTAAATGTATTGTTTTAAACTTTAAGTGAGGGTTAAATGATGGCAAAGCTAATCCTAATGGAAAAATAAGGGAACTGAGCATGCATATTTAAATATCTAATATAATGGTTAAAAAGAAAACATTCCTAAAATGTCTAAATAAACTCAATATTTCAGCCAATAAACAATATCACACAGAAATTGTGCATCCTTAATCTTAAAGGTAGACTAAAATAAACGATATATGCAGCTGGTATTCCTGAATATTGAATATACTGAAAAGAATGAACAGCTTTTATGTATATTTGACAAATGAATTTGTTTTCGCTCTATGGCAAATGAATAAATAAACTGCAGGAGTTCAGTAATGAGACCTAAAGCAAGCAGGAATACATTCATTGTAAGGAACAGTGTGTACCACTCTGCAGGAGTGGGCAGCTGTGGAATTAAACCAGTGATTTGAAAAACTACAATATTTCATAATTGATCATCTGTCTGAAAGAGCACTGTGTCTGTGTCTGTGGAAGCCCTGTATAATAAGCCTATATCATGTCGACCAGCCTCCAATCAGACATGTTTCAGTCTAATGTAAGTGTGGTCCTTCAACACATAACCTTGAATTGAACAAAACCATTGAAGTCCTCATGAGAAAGGTCCAATGCACAGCAGCACAGACCCACTGAAGCGCATCCTGGATGCAGAATGATATTACGCTTCAATGTAATCTCAGTGCATGGACTCATGGGTTTTCCCTTGCTCAGCATTCAGCACACACACTATAAGCATGCTAAGACATTTGCTGAGAAGTTATGTCACCGGGATCAAATCTGACATTTGCATTTTATTTAAATCGCACACGCACACACATATATATATATATATATATAAGTGAGAGCTGAGCCATGTCATCATGCAACTTGGAAGTTTGCAGAGTCTCCCTGGTTGCATTAGAGGAAACATTACTGCACATGTGCATGTTGTTCATTTTCACATAGCAGTGTACAAGAGACCAAATTCAATCCCTGTTATCACACGGCTACAGGTTTAGTACAGGTTGAATCCGAGTGGATTGCATGCCAGGCATAAATAGACAAACTCATCAACTTAGCATAAATGCCTCTCTTACACATCACGCTAAAGGTATTATCCCCAGCAGCCTGTAGACCGGTTTTATTTCTCATTAATTAGCCAAGCTTAACCCTTAAATGGTGTCTACATCCTGGGAGACATTTGAGAGGCTTGAGGGGGAACAGTAAGAGAGTAAGGGGGGGGCCTAATTTCTGAGTACAAATATTTAAAGAGAAATTAAGCAACTTATAAAAGCTATGGAGTTAACTCACCACCATTATCCAAAAGTCACATGGCAACATGCTATGAGAAGGTCACTGACATTGTCGTTAATCTTACCATCCTTTTACCACAGGCGTACAGGACAGCCCCACAGCGTAGGGGGCCCCTCACGGCGTTATGAGCCAATTATAGTTTAACTTCCCTAGAAAGTTTTTTCTCTCTCTCTGCATAGTAGTCACATCAAGCTGTGTGAATCCATGTGCTTAATGCGGCATAGAGGTAGCATTAATGTATTCACACACACGTGCATCACTCACTCGAATATTGATTATTGAGATATCAATATCTGACTTAAACTAGTATATTATACTATGCTACTCTGAATTCATGACCTGTTTTAAATGACAGAAAACTAATGAACATTGAACTGACAATATTACCCAAAATAACATGCCATACTACAGTATTTCCTTATCCACCTTATTTTTAATGTCATTTTTTAAATTTAAGTTTTTGTTTTGTTTTTCTTTACAAATGTGTTAATTTTTTAAGTTTACCATTTTGAAATTGATTTTAAATTGCCATTTATTCCAGTGTTAGTCACTTTCGGATATATTTTAGCTGTACAAAAACATTCCGCTATGCTTGACTCTGCAAATTGGTATTTGATATTATGCAGTTTTATCATAATCACAAACACAGTTTGCCAGCCAAACAAGTTTATCATTCCTGCACTTTTTTTTTTTTTTATAGTTAACATTATTCACATAAAGCAGATAATAAATTGAAATTCTAGCACATTCATCAAAATAGCTACTTCTAATTTTTTTTAAAAAAATAAAAAATATATGGTGGATAAATGAAAACGCTTGTAAGCAAATTCAAAACTTGTGGGTGGCAGGGCCTGTGTCATGGTCTTGGAAAAAAAAAAAAAAAAAAAAAAAGCTAAAATTAGGTTAGATGGTCTTGGTTGTTTTTACCTGGAAGATCCTGCATGGTCTCCCAGGATGATGTTTAGCTGGTTAGATGGTCTCCCAACTTGACCAGCTAAGACCAGCCTGGTCATTTAAACAAAAAACAAAAAAAAATTCTCTAAATCTCTTTTTTCAGCAGGGATATTTATAATCAATATTTGTGCTAATAATGAAATTACAAATAATTATTTATTAGCAACTTAGTTCCACGTTCCTGTTTATGCAAGGGTCAACGTGTCATCCGTGTGCGCTTCATTCCATGACACACAAGATTAATGGACGTTGATTCAATCTGCTCTTGTAAAATCTACTTAAAGTGGCAGTGTCTTAAAGAAAACTGCTAATTTAGATCATCATCTTGGAGTATCATCGCAGAATATATTATCGTAGTGGCTGCAGAAGAAACGGCGCTGAAAGAGCAGTTGTGAAAAAGACGCGTTCAACAGATGGGCGACTGCTCTTCCTCACGGCCGCAGACCACTACGACAAACCTTTGATTCATTAGCTTAAAGGCTGGCCGGGAATGTTAATCAAAAGAAAGCTGCATTGGCTTATTGACTAAACGGTTATCAGTTTGTCGGTTATTGATACAAATTGGATTCTATTTTTAAGTTCCGTTGTTAAAGGCAACTACAGCGGGCGCCAAATCACAGTTGTATCACCTTCAAATAACATTACAGTCGCGCGGTGACAGTAGAGACTGTCTTTAGACGTCGATATGGATGCAATATGACGAAATATCCAAAAGGAAATCAATTGTAGCGGAAAACGTACAGACGCAAGGCTCAAAATCGTTTTTGTTCTTATACTTTTCCCATTTTCATATGAGACTTGCTGATTGATCAGTGTCACTCAAGGCAAGCTCATCGTAACGTGTTCTGACTAGTCGGCTGTATAGGGATATTCTTGATTAGCCTATATTAAGTTGATGGTCGAGGCATGAATGGGAAAGGCAACAGAGACATTCTGAATTCATTATTGATGCAGATATAATAATAATAGGCACAGTGCACATGATTCAGAAGTGAAAGGAGACTTGATTCAAATTCACAGACGACACTTTCACGTATTCCAACTTAAAGGATCATGAACTAAATGTAGGCTATTCATAAAGTGGTCGGTCTATGACAATACGCTGGTGTTTTAAACCATCCCGATGCACAGAATGCGAAGCAACGCATTAGCAGATATTTTTAAGACATTAAAAGAAATAAAAGCAGTAACATACCTTGTCTCTGTCAGTAGTTATTCTATATTTCCCGATTTGTTCCGTAGATGCAAATGCAGTTTGCCATCCATGACACGACTCAGTTTGAGATTGAGTATCTTTCTCCACAACCTACCCTCGCGAAAAAAGAACCCAAGCTATTTTCAGAGGATGAGAGGATAAAAAAACTGAAAGGGCAGATATTAAATACCATTAGCATAAAAGGGGGATAATAAACCTAATCAAACACAACAGCAAAAAAAGGAGAGAGAGAAAAGAAAGAAGGGGAATAAGAAAAAAAAAATGGGCTAAAAAAATGAATGCGGTACAAAACGAATTGACTTTAGTTCACAAACTGAGGGCTCCAGTAATTCCACGCTGCGTCTCTGTATTCCAAACGAACTGAGTGCGCTCTGCAACGGAAAACGCAGATCTATCCGTTTATTCCCAATCTGCTGCGGT
Organism: Pimephales promelas; assembly: GCF_988280905.1. Classification (NCBI taxonomy): domain Eukaryota; kingdom Metazoa; phylum Chordata; class Actinopteri; order Cypriniformes; family Leuciscidae; genus Pimephales; species Pimephales promelas. The sequence goes on along the minus strand of NC_142786.1, from coordinate 23,651,157 downwards.
TTTACTTCCAGGACTTCAACTTGCAGTAGCATCACTTACACTTGAGCGTCCGTGTGAATAGATATTTGCCTTCTCCCTTTCGGCTTCGGCAGAACGCTTTCTGTGCTCTGGCATCCGAGTTCTCGGAAAAGAAGCACCGCACTCAGTCAGGCGTCTCTGGATGCCCGCATTCACTGTAGCAGCGAGGACGATAGAGGCGCGTGCACGCTCTTCTTTCTCAGGGGAGTAGGACGCGCGCGCTGGATACATACGTCAGCCGGCGCGTTCTCCAAATAGAACGCGAACGCGAAGTTCACTGCGAATTCTGATCGTAACATGCATATTATTTCATGTTTTATGTATTTGGCTTCCTCTCTGCTGTTACAACTGTTGTCGTCAAAAGGAGCCTAACGTGAGTTGACAACTTGACACGAATATGAACACCAAACAAATTTCAGGCCTCTCAGTTTCCTCTTCATAGTATAAATGTTTCAGGGTACAATGTTTTTTTTTTTTTTAAAGATATGCATGGAATATTTGACAAACTGTGGTAAGCTATCAAAGAGACACCAACCATATGATTAAATGTGTTGAAGCATTAAAAATATTGAAGCAGCACTTTGCAAGTTACAAAACTCAGCACTCTGGTATGGAATGATATGCCTTTTATATCCGTGAAGTAAGTTAAGTCTGTGCATCCGTCAGCATAAATTGGTCTGTAATAACCAGTATTTATTTAGCAAAATTGCACGCTTTCATTTTGTACTGATCTATTCATAATATCTTATGATCTGGCTGGGTGACATCAAATTTTAATCCACGGATGCTGTTCATTTGCTTGATTTAACTTATTACAAAAGTATTACCAGGCAAGAGTAGCCTAAGATACATATTAAATGAAGGAAAAAGGGAGGAAATTGCAAGGAAATCAACATGGCTACTGTACAGGAAGTTCTGCCCTATGGGAAAAGACCCAGATCATATAAGAAGTTTTGGTAACACTTTATGTTACGGATTCCATGATACAGTGTAACTACTTAATTAATTACTTAGTAGTAGACATTGTAATAACATGTGACAAAATGTAATTAACATGTAACTAATATATGGAACAGCCTGTACAGATTGTAATTACACTCATGTATTAGGCAGCTACTGTTACACACATGTAACAGGCCGAGTCGGTTACATACCGACTTGGTACAATGTAACAAGTACTTAAATATGTTACTAAGGTAAAAAGCCTGCAGTTACACATGGTCATGTTCTAAAATAAAGTGTATCAAGGTTGTACTTCAGTGCACTTCATGTGCACAGTTGTTCCATAACTTACATGTTAATTACATTGTGTTACATGTTATTACAATGTCTACCAAGTAATTGATTAAGTAATAACACTGTACACACACACACACACACACACTCTCTCTCTCTCTCTCTCTCTCTCTCTCTCTCCCTCTCTCTCTCTCTCTCTCTCTCTCTCTCTCTCTCTCTAATTGAATGATACAATTGTAGTCAGATTGTATTGCTGATTTGAATAAAGTTGTTGCAACATAATCTTGTACAACGCTTTTGGAGATTTTGGTATTATCTTATAAACTGTAAGATCATTGCAACTCAAAATTGTCTAAAAAGTCTATTTTATTTTAATTTCCCCCACACAGAATGTTTCCAGATCAGTAAAACGATTAGGTTGTCTTGGATGTGCTGCATGTTTGAGATATCCCAGGTAAATAGTCTGTTGAATGCCAAGGCCATTGCAAAACCTTTATATTGTGTTGCTTGAAAAAGCATATTAGTATGGTTGACTTTGAGGTATGTTATGGATCATGATTAATATAATTTTTAAATACAGATTTTTCTCTCTCTGGCCTTGAGACATTATTTATACTTTATTCATTTATTCTTTTGTTGGCAGAATATTCCCTTGAAAAGTGTTGTTTTGTTCAAATGCTGCTGCTTTTACTTCAAAAGTTTGGTGATTGTAGCCAAAAGTTATGTTAAATTTGCACTTTATATGGTCTGACCAGCACATTGCAACACCGTTGGGGGGTGGAATTATATTACTTCCAAAATTTGACTAAAGTGTAAATATGAACTGCTTGAATTAATCAATCAATAAATCAATCTTTTGTTGTTTGTTTGTGCTTTGCCACTGCATATGTAACTGTTGTTGAATAGTTGTATACCAATACACCATAATACCATAATACAGCATTTCCTGAGTTCGTTGCAATATGTGTTGTATTAGCCTACATGTCACATGTTTTGTGATGAGATTGTTTCCTTCTGAGAAACCTTGTGTGTTTCACGTTTTTGTGTTTAAACAAACTTCCATGGCAGCTAAATCTGAATTCCTGCAAGTCTAATAATCCCAGACCAGTTTTTGTTTTCTTGGTCTTTAGATCTTGCCTTGAATTTTTACTTAACTTGTGTTTCTTAGTGGCATCTCAGATATTGCTGTGTGCAAACAGTGAGCATTTCCATATCTTTTCATAAGCCTCCCCTGCTTTATATAAGACTCAATTATCTATATTTTCTGATTCTCAGTCAGCTGCTTAAAGAAACCCGTGGCTTTTGAATGTAAACACTCTGAGAGGTTTGAAGAGTCTGAGAGTTATTATATAAACCCTGGAACTGTCTTTACCTGATTTAGAGCAAGGCCTTGCACGTTCAGAGAATTATGTTCCTGAGTCCTTAAAAATAAATGGACAGAAGAGCATCAATGGAACATGACATGTTGGTCAAACATAGTTATAAATGTAGCTTAGAATAGGACACAAGAAGGTTTTACAGTTTGCACTGCCATCCCTGAGCTCATAAGTAATTAGTATAATAGTTGAACACAATAGGTGTAGATGTTTTACAGTTTTGGTAGATCAATTTAAAGGAGTAGTTCACTTTTAAAAACAACTTTTGCTGATAATTTACTCACCAACATGTCATTTAAGATGAAGAAATTAAGGTTTTTAATGAAAACGTTCCAGGATTTTTCTCCATATAATGGACTTCAATGGGAACCAAACGGTTCAAGGTCCAAAAGACAGTTTCAGTGCAAACTGGAAACTTTTCAAAGGGCTTTAAATGATTTCAGACGATGAATAGGGGTCTTATCAAGCGAAATGATCGCTAATTTTAAAAACGTTTTATAAGCTCAAATGGTCGCCTTGCTCTGTTCTGTGATGCAAGTTCGTGACTCTCCTTTTCTAACTTGTTTATCAAAATGTTGGTTCATTCAATGAAACGAAATGAACGAGTTGACTCGGAAAAGATTTGTTCATTTTGACTACAGTTCGAATAGGAGAGTTCGAACATTTGAGCTTATAAAACTTAAACTTTGTTATTTATTTATTAAATGAGCGATCATTACGCTTGATAAGACCCTTATTCATCGTCTGAAATCGTTTAAAGCCCTTTGAACAGTTTGCAGTTTGCACTGAAAGTGTCTTTTGGACCTTGAACCATTTGGTTCCCATTGAAGTCCATTATATAGAGAAAAATCCTGGAATGTTTTCATCAAAAACCTTCATTTCTTTTCGACTGTAGAAAAAATGACATGGACATCTTGGATGACATGGGGGTGAGTATTTTTTTTTAAAAGTGAACTACTCCTTTAAAACATTCACACACACACACACACACACACACACACACACACACACACACACACACAAATCCTTTTACAATCTATTATACTTTATAATATATATAACAATGTCAGAAGCTGAAGTACCGCCTCCAAGTTGGACTAGCATTCATTGTACGGACGTATTTTCGTATACAGACAACATGAATGGCCCTTTTGGATTTATAATTAAAAATCGCTGTGACGTTTTATTTGTATTTTTCTTGTCATGGCACACTGTCGGAGATCTGTGGCATCAGACAATTTGATGTTAGTATGTAAATCACTTAAGAGGCTTCTTGTTTGGAGTTCACAGTAAGCACAGTTGATGTGAGCAGCAGAACCTTCTGGTGCATGAAAAGAGAGATTTCTCTCTGGTCTTGACTATTCTGTTTGCTTCTGGTGTGTGCCAGGGAGCAGAAGCTGAGGCTGAGAACACAAAGCACTGATTAATGGACTGATGGAACGGAACATAAATGCAGTTGTTTTCTTAATTGACACTGTGGTAATTCTCCTTTGCTCGCTGTAATTTGATATGCATGCCATGTGAATTTTATAAACCGCCGTGCTATTTTTATTCTTTTTAAAATTAGCTGCTAAACAGTGGTTTGTGTGGTTAAAAATAGGGCTGCATGGTAAATTGGGTCCTGATTGGTAGTTGATGCATTTTTGGTAACAAAAGTTCAAGCTGATTTTAAAAAAATTGTTAATTTATACAATGGGAGCTTGTTTCCGAAAAAAGTCAGAATTATGAGAAATAAAGTCACAACTGCATGTTATAAAGTCAGATTTGCATTGTTTTCCATTTAGAATCGGGCTTTATAACTCACAAGTATCTCACAGAAGTCTGAAGATATAAACTCGTAATTCTGAGAAAAAAGGTCAGTCACTATTATCTTTTGAATTGTTTTATTCCGTGTCACAAACCAACGCATTCTCATCCCAAAGCGCCATATAGGACGCTTTTGCAAAAGCGTAAATATCCAACGCACATGGCACCCTTTAACGTCTAATGAGACGCTTCGGTTATGGTTAAGTTTAGGTATGGTGTAGGGTAAGGGTTAGACCACTAGGGGGCGCCTTCTGCCCAAATATGTCTCATTTGACGTTAAAGGGTGCCATGTGCGTTGGATATTTACACTTTTGCAAAAGCGTCCTATATGGCGCTTTGGGATGAGAACGGGCTTCCATATCAGTTGATGAGCCAGCCAATATTAAATGTTTAATTGTGCATGCATATTTTCTTTTTTTTATTTCTTTTTTTTTCATTGTCATCTATCATTTAATGTTTGGTGAACCCAAAATTATTTATTTATTTTTTTCAATGTGCATGTATAAAGTTGTGATGCCTAAATGTACTTGTAATATATATATATTTATATATCAACACTATCTCACGACCAATTCGTACGAATTCGTACGATTTGTCTAAACCCACGTGATGGTTATGTTTAGGGGCGCGGTCAGGGGTAGGTCATTCGTATGAATTCATACGAATTGGCCAATTCGTAAAATATGTACGATTTAGCAAAATCGTATTAATTCGTACGAGTGAGGTCGTATGAATTGTTACGAATTAGCCACTTTTTAATCATTCGTCGAATTCGTACGACTTGGTCGTGAGATCGGGTTGATATATATATATATACAGTATATATATATATATATATATATATATATATATATATATATATATATATATATACTGTGTGTATATATATATATATATATATATATATATATATTTTTTTTTTTTATTTTTTTTTTAAAATGCTGCTTATTGCACTTTGACTGGGCAGGCAAATGCTTATTCTTTTTAACATTAACAGTCAGAGGATTTCATAATGAATGGATTTCATAATGTTGATGGTCTGTTCAGAATGAAGTTTTACAGTATGTTTTCATAGTACATTGAATCTCCTCCAGAGTTCATTCACTGGTTGATCAAATGAACATAGCCACATTTTACATGTTCAATCATTGAAATCCGCTCTCCAAATCTCCCCTCACACTCTCAAAGACGCATACTGTACATTTGTGACACAATGTGTTAATAAGTGCTGACGTGATAAACCAAGCTTATGAAACAGCACAGCAAGTTGACTGCTTGTGAACAGATAAGTTAAATCGCATGCTTTTCATCTTACATCTGTTCCCATTTTTATTTCCCATTTTATCTGTACTTCTCTTCTCATTTCACACATCTCCACAACATTCGTTCCTGAACTATAATTTGGTGCTCTTTCTTTTTTAATTTAGAAATGTCAGAATATGGGGCATGTGGTGGGTTGTGACTAAATGTGAAAATGAAAAATTGCCTCCTAGTGGAAAATCATGAGGCATTACAAAAATGTCACATATTCTCACCTCACAGCCTCACTCTCCTGTGATGCAGTACTCTTGTGAGTCTCGGACTCTCTCTCTCTTACACGCATACGAACACAATCCATTCCAATGCTTAGTTGGTGCAGCCTGTGCTTTATCTATATGCTGATAAAATATGACAATTATGATGATTTCCTTTGCAGCATGTTTTCATTCCCTAAAGGGAGGTGAAGTCATCTTAATGGCTACCTGAGTAAATAAAGCCGGCCTCAACATTCTGACCCATTCCATGAGGGCCATAAATCACCTCTGCAATGCACTGGTGAGCAAACACACAGACAGAAAAGGGAAGAAAAAAGAGGGCATATTCATATTTACGTTTGTGCAAACCATCCTGTGTGTTGTGATACATATCCACATAGGAAGCGTGATTACCCCAGTGTCAAGCTGTTTGTAATTACCAGCTTCATTTAAGAACATGGGGAGGACTGATTTGCCAAATCCTGGTTGCAAGGTACATCTAAAGAAAGGTTAAAATAACCCTGGGTTTTTGAGTTATACACAGTGACTTTTGCACCTGGTTTGCAACAGATAACAGTCACTTATAAAGTGTTTGAGCTAATGCTAGCGAATTGGTTAAATACCTTTGCACATTACAAGGCTTCCATGCATGTCCATGATATCAGCATCAAGTGTTTTTTTTTTTTTAATATTATTATTAATTCACATTAAATATCTAAAGCGAGTAATATGCTGATGAGTTTCATCAGAATTATGCTTAATATGCATTATGTTAATATGCAAAATTAGACCTTTGAAATGTAAAGCGAGAGAAAAGACAAGGAATATGGGAACGTTTGGGGGATTGTCTGCATCTTTGTTTTTATTTTATTTTCTCTTTTTTGTTGTTTTGTCTTGTGTTTTGTTTAGTTTTGTCTAGTCAGTTTTTGTTTTGTCTTGTGTTTTTTATAGTCTTTTATTGTGCCGTTTTTTGACGCAGTATCCACTTTTGAATAACAGATAATAATATATATGTGTTTGAGATAATACTATGATAATAATATGTAGTGTATGAGAAAAGGACACAGTTTTGGAGAGAATAAGACTGAGACGAGCTGTCATTAAAGATCTATGAAAGAGGGACTGATCAAATTAACAGAGGACGCTTTTGTGTCTGCAAACCCTAGAAATGCCAAATAACAGATATCCACATTTTTGCACAGTCGCTGCACAGCCTTATTTTTCTCCCCCCCAGACCAGCAAGACAGACTTCAGACCTTAGAGCTAACACTGTCTCTCTGGACGCACCTGCTCCAGATCCAAGAAGATTGAGATGGGGAAGTGAGAAAACCTGTACAGACCGTCAAACGTAGCTGTCACATCAAATAAAAGCACCAGCCTCCATGCCTAGAAGCTCTACTGAGGGGGAAAAAAAATATACTTCAGTTTCATTCACCCATCTCTGTCTGTTTTCCGCCTCATATCATATCCTGTTAGGGTGGAACAATACAGGTTCAAATTAGCTTTCTGCCTTGATACAAAATGAATGTTGGCTTTAGCTATTTGTACATATTGAGGCAGAGCATAGACATCACACTCAATAATCACTTGTAATAAATGTATAAGCCAAAGACTGCACAAATACCTCAAAATCTGTGTCCTAACAGAGGCATTGTGAGAGGTAGGGTATCATCAAAGTGTGAGCTGGTTCACAAATCGAGTCCAGGCAGAGATCAAGTCTCTGGCTTTGTTTAATAGATCAACTCAAAACTCCAAAGCGTTCTTTTCCATAACCAAAAACTCTTCCAGCTTCACTTTATGCTTCTCAAACAAAAACAGACAGTCTCTCTCTGTTCTCAGCTCATTAACAGCTTTTCTCTTTCACTCACAGCAGCTGTGTCCCCACCGCTGAGAAACCTGGTAACTGTAGTCCAGGCCGAGGTGGCCATCTTGGTTTGTAGTCCCCATTTGCTGTAACCACCTAGATGAAACATACCTTGCCTCTATGACATACCCTCTCACGATGCCAAATAACCAACCATGACATAATAAAGTATATTGATTGATTTATGGATGGATAGATGGATGGTTTGGGCGACTAATTCATCCATTTCTGTTGTGCACCAAAGGAAGTTGACCTCGACCAGCAGTGGTTATTCGCAAAAACATTTTTTTTTAAGTTAGTTACATTAAAATGTAGATTGGTCTTATTTGAACATAGAAAGTAAGACTGATTGTTAGTTGTCAACTTAGCGGCTATGTTTATGCAGCTGGCCCCAGGGTGTTGAAGGGTATTTAGCATATCTGAATATAGAAATACACTAGTGTACTTTCTCATATAATTGCTAGTAAATATTAGTAAATGTCAGCATTTACTAACCCACGTGTCATTCAAACATTTAGGGATTTCTTTCTCCTGGGCAACTTGAAAGTCAATAGTGTCCAAATAAGGGTAAGTAAAGACTTTAATTTTCTGGGGGTGAACTATTCGTAAGCAATAAGGTAGGAGAGGCCGTGTTGTATCGTGAATAAGTAATGGCTGAAGGGCGTTGTTAGGCACGACACGAAGTGGAGCATTCACGATACAGCGCTTGCCTCGAATACCTTATTGTATTTATAAAATGGTTACCACACAATTAAAATATTAAAGTAAAAAAATATGTATTATTGCAACTTTCATGAAGTAAAATCACTAAATGCCTTCCTTCCACTAGAAAAAAAAAATAGTCCCTGACCGTGAACAGCAACAACGTTCCAATGTGTAATATGCATGAAAGCTCAAATAAAAACAACAGGATCTGCAGTGTTGCGCAGTGATAACTAGCACCATTGTGAAGCGGTCGTAGCCGCGTTTTATCATGAATAAAGCACAGCTATTCACCAATCAAAATCAAGGATTGGAACTAACCATTTTATTAAGTTTAAAAATGTAAAAAAAACTAAAAATGAAAAAGTTTTCCTTTGCTTATTTCGCGTGACAACATTGTCAAAACAAACCCCGTTCACGGAGATCACAAAAACGGATCAGTAAAAATACTGTATTGTGCTGCCAGGCCAGTAGAAACTTTGTGCCTGTAGACTAACACGTAATACGTATGCGCTTGATTTCACCATCATCTTTTTGCTGTTTACATAGGGATGATAACGGTATTGTTTTAAAAACTACGGTGGCCGAGAGAGCTCACCGTGTTGCAACCTAAAGAAGACGCATCCAAATAGAAAAACGCATGCAAATAGAAAAAATCATCTGCAAATTAAGAAAATCATCTTCATCAGTTCCACAACACTCGTGTGCTCCAAGTACTCACAACACAACCAAATACAGAAACGTGCTGCAAGTAACACAGACCACAACGGAAATGTTTCCGGGGAACCAAATAAGTGATGGACCCGACTGCCACACGTCATGTGAAATGTCAGTGTCTCAACTTTAAAACTTTGGACCATATTACCTAACATTTCTTATTAAACTTTTCTTTATGAAAATTTAAACATAACATGAAACAATTTGTAGAGTGTAACTGATGTACTGTATAGATTAATATCTTGCCTTCATGTTCTTCTTCTCTATCTTTTTTTATTTATTTAGTTTAGTTTTCAGATCATTGTTCTTTTCTCGTTTGTATTCTGATGACATTGAACATATTGTCAATACATGTTGTATATTGTATACAAGTTGTATGTCATAATAAATTGAATCTCAACATCCTCCCCAGTCTTCCCCTGAAACTCCCTCCTCCTCCTCGTTTCCCCTCTCCCTTCTTTTAGTGCTCTGGCAGGTCATTTGCAATGCTAAGCACCAGTTGGCAGTCGTGTTGGAGAGAGCATAAGAGGAAATGGGCAGAGCCTTCCCCAACATCAGGCTAATCATTTTATCTCTGCTCTTCATTGCTGCATAATAAGTGTTTTATGGGGGGATTAGTGAAATAATGTATACATGAGCTGTTGTTTTTGTATCTCTGGACCCCTGCGCTTCATTCCGCCACTGTTCCACCAGCTTATGTAATTTAGCTAACAAAAGGGGTCAGGCAGAGAGAAGGATGAGGAGGAGAATATCAACGAGGCCACCAACCGCACAGTCATGGTAACCCTCTCACTCGTTCTCAGTTTGGATCAAGCAAGATATGCTGTTGGGAAGAAGAAAAAAAAAAAAAGGAAGCACAATATGCAGGGAAACAACCTGCTGAGTGCAAACCCTTCTTTTTAACTCATGCATTTAGTGATTAATATTTGTTTATAAAAATCGACTACTTTTTTTAGGCATGGATGAACAAAATTCAAAGTGACCTTGAAGTGCTTTTATTTCTATTGACAGCAATGAAAACAGGGCTGTAAGGATGAGAGTGTGTTCAATGGATTGTGCTGTTGAATGCTAATTGTTCAACTGACAAATCATCTTCTCAGAACACTTTAAACTAAACTCCATTCACAAAACAACTTCAACACAAAAAAGACTTGCATTTTAGTATTTTAAATTAAGGTCCCAATTTTTTATGTTCTTATCCGTTTGATTCATATCCATCATCCTACAAATTTGTCATGCACAGAAACCTTGCTCACTGAGTTTGATGCATATTAATTACTCCGCAAAACAATACAAAATGGATTCTTCAAACAGTGAGGGTGACTGTTGTCCTCTCTCTTCTTAAAAAGAGGGAAAAAAGAGGAAATAGTGGTTTGATCCAATCCCGAAATTGCTTAGAGAGGAAGGAGAGTTCTACCTCCTTATCAAGGACAAAGAGCTGCAGGATTATCCCGAGTGATTCAAAGTTTACTTCAGGATGTTAGTGGCTCAATTTGATGCTTTGCCAGCGATACTACAGCTACATATCAAATCAATACCACCAATTTCCATGAACCAACTGATCCCGAACAGTTCTGGATTTAGGCGTCCGCTTGTACAATTGCTCTGAATTGTCAACGCATTCTCACCCCAAGGCGTCACCTTTGACCATGCTTCAATATTTGACGTTTTAGGCGCCCTTTAGCGTCAGTAACAAAGCTAAAGGAACGCGTCAGTTAGATGACGCGGTTAGGTTTAGGTCTGGGGTGGGGGTAGGGTTACACGCGATCCTAGGGCGTCATCTAACTGACGCTAAAGGGCGCCTAAAGCGTCAGATATTGAAGCATGTCCAAATGCTTCCCAAGGCGTCAGTTAGGTGACGGTTTGGGGGTGAGAATGGGCTGAAATGCTACGTATTCGAAAAACGGCAGTGTGTAAACCTGATTGACAGAACGTGAGGTCGTATTTATTTTTTAATGTGCGAAAATTTCAAGAGTCCAGAATGCAAGGACATTTAGAATTTTTTTTCCTTTTAAACTTTTGTTGTGTCCCGAGATTACGCACTCCCTGAAATAGGTTTGAAGGTGCAAACAATTTTCCGTTATCTCTGCGAAAAACCTCAAAAAACGCAAACCCGCGAAAACGCAGACGGGCGCACATGTGCATCAAGTGTTCAGTCCATAGGTATCCGCGTTTGAATGTGTATGTGTGCAGGCGTGTAGTCATTCTTCACAAATCAACCCTCAACAAACTAATAGACCATTTCACAAGATATAAACAACACTGGTCCAGAAGCACTTCCTGTTTCAGTTTTTTAACACTACATAAAAGCTGGGATAAAATACAACCAACAGAGCATTTAAAACTGAATCAAAAAGTTAAACAAACATCTTTAAGATGTTTTCTTTACATGTGAAATAAAGAAAACAGTTACAAACTGAAACAGGAAGTGTTTCTGGACCAGTGTTGTTTACATCTTATGAAATGGTCTATAGGTGGTTTGCAAGTCACGTGATTGTGTTGTGCAATGGACGTGATGGAGAAAAATCCGTACTGTACTACTTAAGACGCTATTACAAGAGAAATATATAAACAGAAAATCGAAACATATGTTGGACGTGATCCTTACTTTATGAAGAGGACCGATTTTCAACTGAATTGAGAGATTTTCCTGCCATTGAGGCTGTAGATATCAGCAACTAACTCGTCTTACAGACATACTTTGACTTTACACATTTCGGAAACTGGTATGTTACACAAACAGCCCCATAAGTGTATTTAAACACCTGAATAATATGATTATAAGCCACATAAATAATGTATTAACTCAAATTTGACGAAGTGATCACTGCACACACACACAAACACACAGGCATTTTCCCATTCGGCTCCTCCCGACCGCAGACGTAGGTTTGCAAGGCATTTTTCCTGGTGTTTTTCTGTCAATTTCTTGTATTTTCCCCCCTTATGAACAACAACTTTTGGCACACGATAAAAACTCCTCGTGGTTTGATCCATTTGAGCAACCATAAATGACACAGAGTTTGTTATAAGTGCTTCCTAAATATAGAAAATCACTTCCTGCCCTCCATCTGCTCCAACGTCATATGAAACCAAGCTATTGTTTGATCTTAAAAATGTATAATACAGAATTATTTGTCCCGTGTGCATAGCCATGGAAACCAGAATTATCCCAACAAAGTTTTATCTACGAGGTAAAGGGAGGGAGGCCTAGTTGACACTTCAGGACTGCGTTGCCATCGTGTCCAGGTGATGGTCCTTTATCAGATCTGGATATGGCCTGGACCTGTGGTAAACCTTGGGATAAACAGAGACTAATATTAGCGTTGACACCATCCTTCTTATGATGTACCATGTTCCGGCAGATCTAAACTATCCAGCCTAACATTGAATTCTAGAAGTCTTTAATGTGTTATGTGTAGGCTAGGCCAAAGAGATTTGAACTGACAGAGTATGTCTGCTTCCCGGACAATGTTAGGAAGATTGTTCCAAAGTTTAGGTGCTAAATAGGAACAGGATATATCACCAGAATTAAATTTGTGATATTCTAGGTATTATCAACTGAAATTTTTGTGCGTTAAGACCCTGCTTAAAGGGTTAGTTCCCCCCCAAAATGAAAATTCTGTCAGTATTTATTCACCCTCATGTTGTTCCAACCCCGTAAGACCTTCGTTCATTTTCAGAACACGAATTAAGATATTTTTAATGAAATCTGAGAGCTGGATCACTCCTCCATACTAGTCCATAGGCTTCTTGAGGGATTGAAACTTGCCGGCCTCAAAAAGTTATTAAAGACATCGTTAAAATATTCCAAGTGACTACAGTGGCTCAATCTTAACTTTATCAAAAGATGAGAATACTTTTTGTGCGCAAAAACATAACTGGTGAGCTAAACCATTTAGTGCTGCTACGTGTTGCATACTGCATATACGAATGTGCTTAGGTGCTTAAAATGTAATGCCTTTTTTTTTTTAAATAAGTATTAGTTTTATTTGACTAATAACCCTTATGACAGAGATTTCATTCGAGGGTGAACTATCTCTATAAGAAATGTTAGGCGTTCTAGAATTTGAACCCGAAAAAAGCCCCCTTTTCTATAGGAATATATTTACCTGTCAGTCAGAAGTGAAGCAAGATTGGCATCTGTTTTCAAGCCGTTTTGAAGCTCTCCGCTCCCTCCAGCGATGAGAAGCTCGCTCTTGCTCTCTTGTCTTGCATCTTTTTTTGGTTACATCACTTTTTGGCCTCTTTATTTTCCAGTGTCATCTTTTTCCTTTTAGGATGTTTTGATGCATTTCACACCCTCCAAACTATATATAAATACACACATGAGGAGTGCCTGCTGTGAATGTGCGAAATGACTGACAGACAGAAAGCCCCTCAAAATCTTCCGATTGCCTGAACAAAGAATCTGACGGCAGCCACCGTCAGTTTTATTTGACGTCATTTTCTTTGGTAAATTGGACATATCTTCAGTCCATCTGAGCAACCATGTTTGCTGCTGATGCGTGAACATTATCAATATGGTCAAAGGCGGGAAGCCGTAGGTATTTCAGCAATTTCACTGCTGTTTAACAGTATGAAAGTGTCTCACGATTAATTCTTAGCGGTTTAATAGCCCCATCTGGTCCACTAGCACGACTCAATCAATTATTGAGTGCGAAGAAAGGGTTGTATTGATCCAAACCATGTCTGATCAAAAACAACATGCTCTTTTACCCTAGGTGTTACAGATGGCAACAGCCGAGGTTACCATGTCAATCGTTTATAGTGCATGTGCACTCAGCATGTGAACAGGAAAGCTCTGGTTCAAAGAAGAGGGAATAAATTTATGAGCTAAGATTATCCCTTTATTATAGCAAGTTACATTGAATAATTGTTTGTAATCAGCATCTTGGGTTCATGTGAACAGAATCAGGCTCTGCTCATACATCATCAGGCATGTGCTCTATTGCTAGGCATAAACTCGAGGAAAATAGCCTTTCCTTATTCTTATTTGTCAGACAAATGTATTCAAATAGATGTATTAAGGAAGTTCAATTAATCACTCTGTGATAATGGGGACCAAAGCAAGTGATTAATAGCGCCGCTTAAAAACAGCAGATCATTGGAGTCAATATCTCCCATGTGGCAGGACTATGACCTGCTGTTCAACTGAGTTGTTTGTTAAGAGAAGATTTCATAATGCTAATTTACTGTGTAAACTTGCGATGCCTTTTATTTATACACAATGCAGTGGGAGCAGATGCTTTGTGAAGTTACCTCATCACGTTTATTTCACTTGGCTGCGTCGCAGCCTGAAATTATTTCCCTTTGGCTGGGCAGGATGTTCTGCAGTGCCTTTTGGAATACTATTATCACAGTCTTCACAATTTTGAAGTTATCTGGGGGAACATTTTTACTATTGGCGAAAATAAAGACAAGGCAAGATGTCCTGCGTGTCTCCCGCCCAATAAAAAGTACCTCTCATGAGGCCGAGACTCATTACCACTTCTAACCTGAGGCTTATAAGGTCCAATTGATTCTGTGACATCACTGATTAAAATCAATGCACCGTTCCCTGTGTCCCTGACTGGCTTTCGTGCCCTGAGGTGGACATGGAGCAGGAATTCTGTTATGACGTACCTCTTCCCACAGGACGTAGGGGAGGTAATGGTTGTTGTCCTGTTTTACACACACTCACAAAAACCTGTGACATGCTCAAAAGCACACGGACTATTAGTTTTGAGGTAGACAAAAACCACACGTGTGAATGTGTGTGGTACATTTTTACTGTTAAACCACTATTGGCAAGTAAATTAATTTGGACCATTTAAGATTAAATGCATTAAACATGTGAGCAACCTTCTAAAAGTGCTTTCTCATTGTGCTTTGTGTCAGAGAATATCTGGCAGGACCAGCTAATCTGAAGTTTGGAAGCATCATATCTCTAAGTTTATGATCATCATCTCAGGCCATTTTCAGCACTGAATTACTATTGATGGGCAGCATGCGCCTATCCAGGTGTAACACGTTTGATAGTGCTTTAATATGTCCCATTGTTAATAGATTGGTGTGAGAGAGAGTGTGTGTGCCTCCCCCCAACACCCCCAACCCCCTTTGTGACATCATTGTTCGCAAGAGTATTATCAGGAGATGGTGTATGCTGGAGGTTTGAGCTTTGCAACGATCGTAAAAGGGACATCTTCAGTGCAACCTCTGAAGTGATGGGTTCACTGTCATTTAATCTGAATTTAAAAAATCCTATCGACTTTGAAACGTGTGAATTGTATGGCTTTGAAACGGATGCAGGTCACAAGGTGAAAGTAAATGGGATGCTAATCAAGTAAGCAGAGGAAAAGAGGTTTTATCTGTGGCTCAGACACTGCAGGATGGATGTACGTAGCTTTATCTGGGTCACCTAAAGCCAATGTTAAATCCACTTGGGCTTTACCCTCAGCCTGAGAGTGAGTTTGAATAAGCACAGAAAGCAGTGTGCACAGAGATGTTAAAAGCCCAGACCAAGTCACTCAGAATTGCATTTTATCTGTGGTATGGTATGACTGATATATTGTATGAGTAACAGTGTCATCACATTATTCTGACTGGAAATTCAAAGAAAAAAATAAATGAATAGTATATTTAATTTTGATTAAATGACCATTGAAATGTTTTGAAACTGATTTTTTAAGCACATGGAAGAAAAAAAAAAAAACATTTCCATGACTTTTTATGACATTTTACTTTTTATATTTTACATAAATGTCATCTCCAAAACCTCCAAGTGCAGCATTGACACATTATGCATTCTAGTTCACTAAGATATTCAGCTGAACTTTTATTTCATACTTTCTGTATCTCTTCCTATTGTTGTTATTGGCTTGTAGAGACTTTTTCCCAGACAATTTCTTCACTGCTGGCAAAATGGGCTTTCAATAAAACTCAGATGCCTATGCAGTAGAAGGTGAATAATAATAATTATTATTATTTAAATTGGTGCTACCTGGGTGGATAAAACAGGTAGTTTTATTGTGGTAGGAATACCACAATAGGAAAGGAAAACATCGACACCCATAATGCACTGGGCATTTTGCCTTCCATGGTCACGGCCACCAGTCTGCCATGGATACATTTAACCAAAGTGTCAAATACTGCATTGCTTTAGTAGAAAACACTCCTTAGCGAACATTTAGTTATAATGGTGTCGACTTGTATTGTTCTTGGGTGCAAGAATTCAAAGATGTATAGTGGGCAGTGTTGGGTGTACTGTGATTTAATTACTTTTCCCTTAAAAAATGTAAAGTAAGGGATCACTCTTCATTTTTCAGTAATTTAATTACAGTTACTTCTGATGTAATTGAGGTAAATACTGTGTATAGATCAATCCAATCTCACATCGATTCGTATGCATTTTATGAGGTGTCTAAATTGACCCTTCGCTAAGCCACGCCCGAAAACCGCCACTGGCCAATCATGTCTTAGCAACCGTAACTATGCGCGGGAGGTCTGGCAAGATTTCTAACGAGGGAAACATGCTGAAGCATTGTGCGTATGGATTGTGCAAATCTGATACCGGTATACTAAAAGTTTGGACGGGGGAGAGGAATTGTTCTCCTTCCAGAAAATCTAAAAGCCAAGGGGAAAAATTATTGGCGTGATCTAGCATCTATGTGCGAGACCCATTCTCAACTACTGATAAATGTCGACATGCTTAACAAAAACACCTATTGCTTGGAAATATTGACGGTTCTTTGGCCATAATGATAACGTAAAATAAGACGATTAAAGAGACAAGATAAAGGCTCACTGACATACTTTAAAATATATTTCAGCATTTTGTTACTCAACGTCCTATTAACGTTAGCCTACCCCTTACTAAGTAACTTAACCCAATCCAATCGCGGCTCTCCCGGTATACTCTCCCGGTATATAACCTGCTGTGTATGAACATAGCTTTTCCTCGATTTGTGTTTCCCATTTGAACGGTCAGCGTATGAGGCGCTGCTGCTTGCGCTGGGACTCACGCTAGGCTTTAACTTCAATTTTTAAGAAATTATTCTCTAATCGGTTGCATATAATGTCGTGAATATATCCCTCGAATGCATACTGTAGTCTCTTTTGTCTTGCTCTCTCAGATATTTCACTTGTTCGCCGAAAATTACTAATTATCTCATTAAAAGAATGAAAGAAACTACCGTTCTGTCAGTTCTGCTTAACCCCCCGATGAAAAAAAAAATGTTGCTTAGAGTTCCATTTTTAATATATAGCTTTTTAAAGAGTAGACACATAAACCTATCCCTACAATAACTTCTGTTAATAACCCTCTGTCGATCAGACTGTTTATCGACGAGGATACAAAAATGCAGAAGTATCTGTAGTTTCACGAAAGTCCTGGAGTTGTCAAAAGTCTGTTGAAGGATTCACAACACTTTAACACAAAAATACCTCTAACAAATAAATGCAAGTTTCTCTGTCCGGGTAACACGGAGAATGAGTAAACACTGTTGATTTACATATATTACTGACAATGTAAAACAAAGCTGGTTGAAAATCTGCGATTTACATTTTAACAATCTTTTCTAATCACTTACCCGTAAATCTTTGTTCTTTTGTCCATACAACCCTTTCTTCTTACTTGTAATCAGATGCACTTTTATTTGTGACTATAGAAAAACTGAACCATTATAATAATTTACAATGTTAGTGTATTTGATTTGTATTTTGATTAATGAGATGCTACATTGATGAATTGCTTCCAAAAACATAAATGTCTTTGTGTTTCAAAGCTATTCTCTTCAAAAATAAAGGTTCTTAATTTGCCTCTATGGTTCCGTGAAGAACCTTTTATATCCAAGGAACCTTTCCAGTTCACAAAAGGTCAGTTTTCTTAAAAATATAGATTCAAAAGGGGGTTTTCTCAATGATTCTGTAAAAGATCCATTTTAGGTTCCCCAAAGAACCTTTCAGTGAACAGTTCTTTAAAAAAAAAACATTAGTGTGAATAACATTTTAATGATCTGAAGAACCATTTTAAACTATAAACAACCATTTACACATTTTAAAGATTCCATGGATCTGTATTCATGGAACCATCAATGCCAATAAAGATCCTTTATTATAAGTGCAGGGAACAAGGTTATTTTAGGAAGGTTCTTTGGGGAACCAAAAATGATCCTATGGCATCGCTTCGAAAGCCCATTTTTGGAGTCTTTATTTTTTAAGACTATATTGTTTATATTAGAACAGCATTGCTTGACAACCACAAACAATTATGCATTTTATTTAACGTTCCTTGCTACCTCGGTATAAACAGCATTGGAAAGATCTCTTCCAGATAATTCCAGACATTTTTTTGTCATACAGTTTAAACCATCACATGATAATTTGCAGTGTGATATTTGTCTCTTTGTGATGAACTTCAGCTGATGTGCTCTCCTGAAGTCTCTCATCACCTCTTGTTCATACAGAATGACCTTTAGCGTGCGGGGGGTTGGAGGTCAAGTGTGAGAATGATTTGAACAAACGGTGCAAAAACAGCAAGTCTGTACCCTAGAGGCTTACCTCTGTTCTTTCACTTTCAACGGAGAACATTTCCATTTGTGTGATAGTCAGGCGACAGTAAGTCATGCAGAGGAGTCCTTATGGACGGTCTTAGATGTCAGTCGTACAGGCACTGTTGCTGTTATAATGGTGGATATTAACGTGGTCACATCTAATGACGTTTGCTAACAGATGTTTGCGAGAACTGTGTGTTGTGTGTTTAAGGTACAAAGCAGTTCACACACATGCCTCGGACACTTTTAGTGCTGTTTTAGTATTATTTATATATTAGGATTTATTAATGTAATTTTATCTTATACAGTTTAATTTAAGTTTTACTAAATTTATGTGTGAAAACTTGTTTCGGTCACTGAATTAAAAAATAAAGGTAAAGGTAAATGACTAATTCATTGCTGATTTTTTTTTCTTCTCAGAATTGCGAGCTATAAAGTCATAATTGCATGATATAAACTTGCAATTATGAGGGGAAAAAGTATCTATTTTTTTTCAGAATTGGTTTTTATAACACACAATTTCATGTTTAAGTTTGTTAAAGTTTTATTTAATATTTTACTTTATTTAATTACTGCTTAATTTGAATAAAATTTTAGTAAATAAATAAATAAAATATGAAATAATTTTAGTTAACATAACAACACTGGTAGGACTCACACTGCAAGTCTCAGTGCTCAATTCTGATTTATTACTCCATTATTATTTATTTATTTTGCTGTTCACATTATTTTTAAAATGCAGCCAAATATCATATTTGAGTGTCACAAATCTGACCCACATGCACAAAGGAACAATAAAATGAAGTTAGTATTTTACGCATTCATTTCTGAGCAAATTCGTGCGCAGAAAATAAGTAGGACGCAGATGAGGATGAGGTAAAAGAGATCAGATTTTCTCATACAGTCTTGCTTGTATAGAGAATATTCGATTCCATGTGGTTTTTGCAGTTCACAGTGTTATGAAAAACATATCTGAGTCGCATATGATTAAAAAAAAAAAATCTGATTCGGGCCACTTTTTCCTGCTGTCTGAATGTATCCTTAATGTGCATCTAAATGATGAGTCGCATTCTGGTATCTATTTCCTAAAGATGAATGCATAACTGAAATGACTCATTTTGGCTTTAAGTCTCTCCAGTGTGACGAATGCTAAAGTTTACCTTTGAGCAAAGTTGTAGGCCCTTAGCTTCTGCTAAATCAATGAGTCAGCCTTTTACCGCTTCAACCTTTTTCATTAAAAAAATTAACCTTTGATATTACAGTGAAAGTGAGCCTTTGAGATGAAACAAAACATGGAAACGTACTCAAACCCTTCAGCATTGATTTTTAGATTGAGTATTAGCTCTGACAGAGTCATTATGACCCGACTTATCTTAATCATACAGTGTCAGCTTCACACTTAAGTCAATAAGTGTCAACTAGAAGGTCCACTTTTAGAACCAGAGTTGCTGAATGTACATAATTTCTGTTTTACGCTGAAAATGCTTTTTTTACATACCCTTATCAAGTCTTAATCATTTCATTAGGGAAATTTCAGATATTCTTGATCCAGAATAGTGGCCAGGAATTATTCAGTCTGAGTTTGCTAATGTGAGATTTGTAGCCGATAGGATGTTGGCATGTCTTGTGCTATATATGTGATATTACAACCAGCGGTGAACATATTCAAACCAGCAGTGTGTTCAGTGGAAGACTTAACTGTCGAATAGAGTTAACCAGAGTTTCTGCTCCTTTACTAATGGCAATTAGAAATGAAAAAGAGTGTGAGCTCATGGATGTGTTGTGCGTTACTCTATACCAGCCGCCTTTATTTTAATAAATGCATTTGATATTGTAGCTTGTTGCTGTAATATTGTGTTATCTTTACAATTGAGCGAGCTCTAAGCCAAACTATAATGGGGTAATTGATTATGAATGAATCATGCCTGCTTTGTTTTATCACTTAGATTAGATAACACCACCAAACAAATCTGTTTTGTTCAATTTGCTGAGACAATTTGGTTACAACGCTCTTTTCTGTCATTTTATGACCATTCAATGAATTACTGCTGCCATGGTCACCAGAAAATGTTTTTAAAAGTATTTATTTTTATTTGGTAATAGCGCAAACATTCTAATAGTATGCTAGTTTTTGGAAATAAGGAACAAATGTGCCTTATTTATATAGAAAGAGCCGTATTTGCTCTAAAGTGGATGACTTGATTTAAATTCTCGGTAACACTTTACTTGAAGGGGTGTCCATAAGACTGACATGACACCTTCATAACCATGACATGACATATGTCTTGAATATGAAGTAAGGTTTATGACAACTGTCATTAAGTGTCTTTCATTCAATAATGACATATTGAATGCAAATATGACATTGTTAAAGGTGTCATTTTTATGACATCTTGACAAACCAATACTAGTTATGAATAGTATTCATAACTATTTTACATTTTGCTTAATTGGTGGCAAATTTGTACGATCTAAAACCTGTTTAAACCCCAGTGACAGTAAAATGTTTGTAGAATTTAAATCATACAAATTCATACGGAATCGCCACCTCGTAAAATCGTTACATTTTCCCATGTGATCGGGTTGGAACTGAAGCAACAAACAGGATCAAAATGTAAAATCTAGTATAATTCACATTAAAGACAGATCTCAAAGAAACATTGTTATTCTATTCTCTTTATTTCTTTTTTTTTAAATAGAACAATTAGACAAACTTTTTTATTTATTTTTTTGGAATTAAAAAATGTAGCCCCGCCCGTTTTCAGTGCTGCGCTCGTTGTATTTTGTCTTAAGGTTCGTATCTCTACAATCTTATGAATGAACTGCTCGTTTTATGCATTGCTATTTGTAAATATACCTGTTTTAAATTCTTCAATGCTCATGATAGCTTTCATTAACTCTACAATAAGTAAATCCACTTCACCAGCTTATTACTCTTCGTCAATGATGCCATTGAAATATACAGAAAAAAAAAACAGAAGTTCAAAGACAAAATTACATAGATGCTTGTTTCTCTGGAGAATAAGGTCTATATGTTTGAAGTCTTTGTCTTTGAAATTTTTTTTTTACATGCCTTAAGTATTTGCATTGATATAGTGCATGGTGATTTAGCATGAATTAAATTCTTTTTATTACATCTTTAGACTTAAAGTACAAAAAAAGGTACCCGCCACATGAAGGGCAGAAAGAAATATGATACCTCTGATTGGCTGAGGGAGGAGCAGTTCAACCACAATGCTCTAATTCCTCATTGCATAGTGGTTTCCATGATAAGCGATTAGTGATCTAAAAAAAAAAAATCAAGGGCAAAAAAGAGGTGCTTCATTACCGGTCCATTAGGACAGGAGAAACAGATGGAGAAGAAGCAGCAAAGAGCCTGAGGGAATCAGGAACAGGAGTGAACTGGAGCATGGTGAGAGGAGAAAAGCTTGAAACCAAATCCCATAACATGGCTGAAACAATGCAATGTGAACAGAGCCAGGGGGGAATTCTGCGTGATGTCAACTTCCACAGATCGCAAGGATGTTGGAACAGGATGTAGACGGAGGCCTTTCTCCTTCCAAATCACTTGTGAATGCTTTACTATACTTTGTTGTAAACAACATGTTTTATCGATCTGAAACACCTTGAAGTGAGATTGAGGGTTTCCCAGTCTATAGCCTGCTTCCTTTGTCTTGAGCCATATCTATGAAACATGATGTGGCGTCTTCATACGACAAATCTGGATGGGTTTTCTTTCTACAGAGCTTGAAGTGAGTTGAGCGAGATGCTCAGGTTTTAGTATACAGCGCTAGTGCCAGGATTTCCTGCTGGCCTTATGGCTTAGTGGAGCTTAGTCAAAACTAGATAAGCAAAAATACTGAACAAGATGTTATCTTCTCCGCACGTCATTGAAATTCATTGACCTTTGAGCTCAAAACAGAAAGAAATATTTTAGCGTAAAGGATTGACAAACAGTGAAAAATTACCGTAAATAAATATTCAGGGTTTAATACAAGATTAATTCTATGTTTGTTTCATACGATCATATGGATGCATCCCTTGTTTTACCTTTAATAGAGGTTACAGTAAGACACATAAGCAATGGAAATAAATGTGGCCAATTTTCAGAGCATTTCAAATCCGAAATTTGAAGGGTATAATTTTACAAAACCACAGTATGTACATTCAATTTTCTGTTAAAACATTTATTATTTGAGACATAAAGCGTATTCGATCATTTTTACAAATCATTATTTTATTGTTGATTCTTAGTTCTTGTTACCTAATGTGGTTAACTAATGAAATCTTATTGTAAAGTGTTATCCTAAAATTAGATACATTATATCCAATATGCACAGAAAAGATTAGTATATATAGTATTCTCTCTCTCTCTCTCTCTCTCTCTCTCTCTCTCTCTCTCTCTCTCTCTCTCTCTCTCTCGCACACTAAAGTCACTTTAACACTCATGATTTGTCTTGTGGCCATATTTTTGAAGTATTTCAATAATCATGGATTGGACCCATTCACTTCCATTGTCCCATTGTAATCCAGTTTCCAGGAAGGACAATTATCATTTAATTGTGATTAAATGGTAAGCCACACATGCTGCTGAACACATGGAGACATTAATGGTGTCCATTGCTGCAAAACTGACTAAATATATAGCTGCATTTATTAAGGTGCATGGTGACACAGTGTCATTGAATGTGACAACTCCAACCCTTTTGGACTGAATCCCAATGAACCTTTCCAATAACACAAAAAGAAACAGACTCTCATACTTCTTATCGCCATAATGTTCACCACAGGTGGCACTTTAATACCTAGTGTCAATCAAACAGTCCTTATCTGCAGCCATGATGGAGACCATACGTCAGCGCCTTCATCAACCCAGACATAGTGGATCTTGTAAAAGAATGGAGGTGTGGATAGTGCTCATGTTCTGAATGCTCACAAAGATCTTTACAACACAGTCTCTGTTCGATTTCAGAGATCACTGGATACTTTGATTTCAATTTGAGTTAGCTCTATGCAGCCCTATCTATTGAGTCAGTCATCTTATACGGTTACACAGGACATTTTAATAGTTCACTTTGAAATTCATTTTTGATATGTTTTAGCATACCTCAATGGCATCCAAGATGTAGGTGTCTTTGTTTCCACAGTATTTTCAAGTTTGATTTTTCGGTCAAACCGTTCTTGTCTATCAGTCATATAATGCAGGTATAGGGGGTCCTCCTCAAAGAGCATGCACAGAGAAGTCCAAATTGAACATGATTTAATGACTCGGAAATGTAAGTACACATTGATGGCCTAAGATACGAAACGAGGGGTTTGTGTGAGAAAACGAACAGTATTTATATCGTTTTTACCTCGTGTAACCACAGCCATGTCCAACTGATCTGAAGGCACGGGCGCTTTGGTCTGCAGTTCGGTCTTTCAAATCTTAAACCTCAAACTTTTGAACCTCATTTGCTGAGCCTGGTGTCAATAAAAGATTTTATTGAACTAACAAGGACGTTTTCAGTTCTGAAACTTGTAGGATATTCTCATAATATGATGACCTCTTAAATGTCAAAAGCTCAAGGAAAATTTGATTTCCCAGTTCATCACCCCTTCAAATGTGTGTCAACTTCATGTAGATTTCTGTAACAAAATCTTTCCCAAATAACATAATTGCTCATACAGGATGAAATGTTTTCGACCAAACATCCAGCTAATACCACAAAACAACCACATTCCTCAAATCCACTGCTAATGCTGTTGTCTCATCAAAATTGTCATATAGTCATTAAAATAGTATTCTTCTTCTTCCAATTCTGCTCTGCTTTCCCCCCTAATCTGTCTTTCTAATAAACCTGTCACTACTATGAATATCGTTGGCTCTATGACAAATTGCTTAAAGGGATAGTTCACTCGAAAATGAAAATTCTATCATTTACTCACCCTCAGGTTGCTCCAAACTTGTGTGACTTTCTTCTCTAGAACACAAAATAATATATTTTGAAGAATGCTGGAAATCAGACAATTGACAGCACCCATTGGCTTCCACTCTGTAAAAAAAAATGTGTTCATGATTTGTAATCACAATATATTTTCTTTTGTCAAATCAACTTAAATAATTTATGTGGCTCAGATAACATAATATTTTAAAGTTTCTGATGATTAAATCAGTCTCCTTCATTGCATTAACTTAATTTTTCCATTTCAATGAACTTAAAATTTTAAGGCAACCAGGTTACTTCATTTTTTTAAGTTAAACCAACAATATTTTTCTATGAAAGTCAACGACTGCCGTCAACTGTCCGACTGACATTTTTGGTTGAACTATCCCTTTAAGTTCCTTTATTGCATGTCATTTGGGATAAATGTAAAAACTGTATGTCCAATATTGTATGTTGAATTTAAAAATGATGATGGGGGCATGAAAATACACTGCATAAAAGGAATGACTCTATTGATGTTTTATATGCATAACCACTGCATGTGATTAATATAACTTAATTAATCACACTAAGTGAGTCTTTATAGCACGCAGTGTGTTTATTATGCAATTTATAACGAGAAAATGAGTTTTTACGTGCATAGGATACGCATGGGTTGGTTAGGGTAGGTTTAATAGTGGTGTGGGGTGCGTGTGTATTATACGCTTGGGTAGAATTAGTGGTGTGGGGTGCTTGTGTATCACACGCAAATGAACTGTGTATCAAATTCACACGAAAACTGTGTATCATACACTCTTAGAAGAAATGGTTCTATTTAGAACCAGGAATCGTTCCATCCCCCGCTTCATATATGGAACTCCTTTTTTGGTAAAAGGTTCTATTGGCCAAGTATGGAACCCCAGGTTTCTATATAGAACCCATAGGAACCGCTTTTTTAAGAGTGTATAGAACCTTTTAGGGGTTTCAAATACGTAGCGCTGATAGAACCTTTTAAGGTTCTATATAAAACCTTTTCTTCAAAGAGTGTATGCACGTAAAAACTCATTTTCGCGTATAATTTGCACGATACACAATGCATGCTATAGAGACGCGTTTACGTGAGAACAGGCTGGATAATAGCATATTGGCTTTCCTCCATCTGTTTTGTCTGGTTGTCTTTGAGAAAACATCATTGTATCCTCAGGCTGAGGCCTTTGTTTTGAGCGTGGAGAGAGGCCACTAATTGAGTGAGAAGTGCTGCGTGTGTGTTCATATCTGCTAAGATCATGAGAGAGCTCTGTAATTTACATCTGTCAAAAGCTCGCCTATGAACACAGACCTGATGTAACCCCATCATCTCTCCCTGTCATCAGCGCCAGTCTAATTAGATCAACAACATTAAGAGTCTGCTAATATGAATCAAGATGATTCCTTTCGTTTTGATGTCTGCTGATTCACTCTGGTGCCTCTGCGTTCTCTTTGAAAGAAACTCGTTGTTTATTCTGCCAAAACACGCCAAACACAATATTCATTAGCAGCACAATGCTTATTCAGTGTACAAGTGGCGTATTTTATTAATTAAATAAATGATTATATATTTTTTTTATATAATTATTTATATGCACTTAGTATTGGCTTAATAGGAGTGGATGCATAAAAGGTTTGCTTGCATGAGAGAATAAGGGATGAGGAGTCACGCTCACAGGTGCATCACACCTCTTTAATGCAGACCTTCTCATTTCCATGACAGATTCTTGCTTTAAAACTTCTGGAGGGAACAATTCATGCCCTCATTAGCACAGCAGAGTAAATCTTTCTTGTTTAAAAGCATTATGTTTTGCTTGTATCTCTTTCAGAACGTTGTTTTTTTTTTCAGAGGAAAATATAATATGCCCTTTTGACGAGCCATGATTCATCTGATGTTTTAATGCTCTTTAACAGTGTCTCACTCTTTTGTTTAGTTAATGGTATTAAAGTCACAGTCTCTCATTATGCGGCCCTGATTAGCTGGAGAAACTTTTTTTTTTTTTTTTTTTTTTGAATTAGCCTACTGTTTATTATATATGCACTGAAATTTAAATTGTAGCTGATTCGATATTTTCATGTTATGGCCAATATCCGATAAATGATATTCAAAGTGTATACTATTTTTAAATAGCCTACTAAAGACATTTTAAGGCAAATTTAGGCATCTTATCATTGAATTTCCAAAATGAAAACTAGATATTCATATCAGATTTAAATAGTTCATTTAACAGTTAAATCATTTGTGTTACTAATGATGTTTAGTGAGCATTAGATGATGGCAAAAGTTAAATAGAGAGATATAGTTGGTTACGTAGATACATAGATATACAGAGATATATAGACAGGATAGATGGATGGATGGATGGATACATACATACATACATACATACATATATACATACATAGTTACATACATAGTTACACAGTTACATAGATAGTTACATAGAAAGATAGATAGATGGATGGATGGATGGATGGATGGATGGATGGATGGATGGATGGATGGATACATACATAGTTACACAGTTGGTTACATAGATAGTTACATAGATAGATAGATACAGAGATAGATAGATACAAAGATACATAGACAGGATAGATAGATAGATAGATAGATGGATGGATGGATGGATGGATGGATGGATGGATGGATGGAAGGGTGGGTGGGTGGGTGGATGGATGGATGGATGGATGGATGGATGGATGGATGGATGGATGGATGGATGGATGGATGGATGGATGGATGGATGGATGGATGGATGGATGGATGGATGGATGGATGGATGGATGGATGGATGGATGGATGGATGGATGGATGGATGGATGGATGGATGGATAGATAGATAGATAGATAGATAGATAGATAGATAGATAGATAGATAGATAGATAGATAGATAGATAGATAGATAGATAGATAGATAGATAGATAGATAGATAGATAGATAGATAGATAGATCTACGCTCCGTCTTGCCAATTTTAATGCAACAACGTGTCCTATGTTAAAAGCCCATGGGACATCTGTGCCAGGGCATGTCAACGGCATAATCCGCCTCTGGCTATTGCAACAAAGCAAATACAACCAGTCACAAGAGCCCAAGTCTGCGTTCCTCTGAAGCCATATTCAGACGGGATTTGTTTTATATGGGTAGGTGGGGTCATGTAATAATTACCAAAGCGGTTCACAGACTGCACGCTCCGGTGCCGGTAATTACAGCATCTTTTACCTTCTATAATATGTCCTGAAGAAATAACAGGTAAGAGCAGTCACTCGTGAATTGGCATTCTCTTGAAACCCAGTGAGATTAATCTTCATGGCCCATGTAGTGCCCATATAGCCGTGGGACTTTCAGGCACTCCAAGTGTCTCAAGTGGACATCAACCAATGAGAAGACACTAGAAATTGAAAAGATGCACGTCAAATCTTCTCACAGGGACAAAACTGACTGTTGAGTATAGATTTATAGGGTTTTCTCTATAGCTTATTTAAGAAGTATGGTGTTTTTGTATTGAATGCATTAGATATTGAAAATTGCAGCATTGAAGATGTTAATTTTGTGTAGCAAAGGCTAAATTTATTAAAACTTGTAAAACTATAACATTGTGAATTATCATTGCCATTAATAATAATAATAATAATAATGCAATTCATTCCTGTGATGATTACTCCAGTCTTCCGGTGTCACAGACATCATCCTTCAGACATCATTCTAATAATCCAATAAACATTTTTCAAATTATTATTTTGAAGTTCTGAATATTTAAAGGTTCTATTTTGAATATGAAGTTCAAAAGAACAGCATTTATCTGAAATTGAAATATTTTTAACATTATGAATGCCATTACTTTCACTTTTAATCAATTTAATGCGTCCTTGCTGAATAAAAAAAATAATAATAATAATTATTTATTTGAAAAAATGTAGTGACTACAAAAAATCTAGTGTTGTACAATATTCACATACTATTATTATTAGTAGTAGTAGTAGAAACTTGACCCCCCACCCCACCCAAAAATAAATAAATACATAAAAATAAAAACAACATTAGAACAAGAGCAATAACAAATATATGCTAATGTAAGACAAATTTAATATGCACATACATTTGCAAATTGTACAGAGTAATTAGTCAATGTGCCCATTTTCTCTATACCTTTTGACTTGACTTGATTCATTGTGTGGCTGGGTATAGAACATTGTGTTTCCCCACAGTTTATGCCACATTCAGTCAAATTCATTAGTGGACACTAGTGTATCTCTGTTGGGGATTGGCCTTTCTGTGCCTTTCAGTAAACCACTTAACCTCCCTTCAATAATTATCCACTCACTTAAGACAAGTCATTATTTAAATGCTGCTCACAGCAAAAAGGCTCTAAATGGACTACAGGGGGCTAATTTGAGAAAAGGGGGACATGTTGAGGGGGGGAACTTTCCCACGATCAGGGATGATTTTGCCACAAATGGAGCGAGCCCGGCTCCCTTTTAAGGCTTTGAAGACTTTTCTTCCACGAAAGGCCCTGGAAGATTTGATATGTAATGAATTGAATTGGTGGATTAATTTTATTACCTTTTATACCCTCTAATTTGGTTCAAAATCACGGCAACACAAACTAATGATGAGCTCAAAATGGGGGAATTCCCTTATATTGGGCCTCCAGGTTCCGGCTCCATCGATAAATTAGCGGCTGAATGCGGCTGAATGAAAAGTGGCTCCCGGGCCTCCTCTCCGGCCGACGTCAAGGAAAATGAATTAAAGAGGTTTATACGTGTGTCTTTCCGCCTTAATGTCATTTCCCCTCCAACGTCTTTCCCTCCTTTACTCTTCTAATTTAATTCTGCTAAAATCCAGTCAGAATCATTTGACATTAAAATTGAGTCTCAAAGGGAAAACGAGAGAGAGAACTGCGGAAAATCCAGTAAAACGGAGGATAACGCTCCTTCCCTTCATCCACGGCAGACACTTTTCATTAGTACTCTACAGTTAGGAGTGACTCGGCCGGGATGGAGCGGTGTGGCGGCCCGAGGCCTGGGGTGTATGACAAACCATCCTAATGAAAAGTCACAGTCACTGTAGCAGGCTGACACAGCGACCCCGCATATAATTACGCCTTAAATAATAAATGTCCAAGCGTACATTTTCATACCCTGTGAGTCTCGCTTACAATGTCTGGCCTGAATATTCTTGGTTCAGAGAGAGAGAGAGAGTGGGAGAGAGGGTGGAAAAAAAGGGGTCTGTGGTTTATTCCGATTGTCCTGGTTTGGTTAGTTATAGCTCCACTGGCTCATTTTTGCTTGGATCGTGATGAATAAGCTAAGCGCAGTGACACTGCCTGAGCGGTGCGAAAATATAATCAGGTAGGAAGACATCTCATATTACTCACACTTTCACAGGAAAATAATTTACACGTCCAACATGGCATGCTAATGCGCGTGATTTACTTCCCTCCTCCTGCTGAGCGTGGAGATCGTGCCTCTGTTGTTAGTGTTGTAACCCACTTTTCAATTATCCATGTTTCTTTTGCTCTGTTTTGGGGGAGTTTTTCTGTGCAGTTTTGGATTAGGAGTTGCACACCGCTGTATGTGTTCAGTTGTTTGTCTGTGAGAGGCTGGAAAGTGTGAGTGTGTGTTTGTGTGGTCTAGCTTTGCCATCTGGGCTAAAATAATCTGATCAGTTCATGGCTCTGTGAAGAACAAATTAGGCTGTGTGTGTAAGTCAATATTTATTTGTTCAACTAAAAACATTCCCCACATAAAACAAATGGTCGTTATTGCAAATTACACTCACCTAAAGGATTATTAGGAACACATGTTCAATTTCTCATTAATGCAATTATCCAATCAACCAATCACATGGCAGTTGCTTCAATGCATTTAGGGGTCTGGTCCTGGTCAGGCCAATCTCCTGAACTCCAAACTGAATGTCAGAATGGGAAAGAAAGGTAATTTAAGCTATTTTGAGCGTCACAATCTGTTCAGTTACTGAGATTTTCACGCACAACCATTTCTATGGTTCATCATGCCTTGTTACCACTGTGCAGGCTGCTGGTGGTGGTGTTATGGTGTGGGGGATGTTTTCTTGACGCACTTTAGGCCCCTTAGTGCCAATTGGGAATTGTTTAAGCATTGTTTCTGACCATGTCCATCACTTTATGGCCACCATGCTGGCTACTTCCAGGATAATGCACCATGCCACAAAGCTTGAATCATTTCAAATTGGTTTCTTGAACATGATAATGAGTTCACTGTACTAAAATGGCCGTCACAGTCTCCAGATCTCAACCCAATAGAGCATCTTTGGATGTGCATCCCACAAATCTCCATCAACTGCAAGATATCCTATCAATATGGGCCAACATTTCGAAAGAATTCAGCACCTTGTTGAATCAATGCCATGTAGAATTAAGGCAGTTCTGAAGGTGAAAGGGGGTTAAACACAGGATAAGTATGGTGTTCCTAAAAATCCTTTAGGTGAGTGTAGTTCACTTAAAGGGACACTTCACCCATTTGCATTAAGCTTTGTATCTTTAGAAACCCAGTAATATTTTTGAATGGTCATGGTTTATCCCCTTATTTTCGATGGGAGAAATAAGGATTTAAGTGTTCTACTTCCTGCTTACTATGAATCGTCCTAATAAGCAGAAAGTCACATTTCAATAAAAAGTGTAGAGACTACAAACATTAGCTCATTAATATTCAAGGTTGTGGGACCCATTCAACCCAACAGGCCTATTACAGATCAATGGGTGGGACTTCACTTGCAGATACTGAATCAATATCAGCCGTCTTGTTTGGAAGCTAAGCTAACAAGGGCTGTGAAGATAGGAAGTATGATACGAAATTATAAGCCAGCAGACTCTTATTGACGACTGCTGTACGGTACACACAACAGAATCTAAATACAACATAAAATCAGGCCTGTTTCTCTCTCGATCTGCTGTCGTCGCTCCTCCGTGATAGTCACGCCACCTCACTTACTTCCCTCGCCCTTGATCGTCGTGCTCGCCACAGCCAACTAACTAGAAATTTTGTGTGAAATGAATTTCACACTCTGGTGACAGCTAACGTTAGCCTTGTGGACGGAAGAGTGATTTCTCTGTTTGCACGGTTCCGGATTAGTGGGTGTGGCTTGCGGAGCTGTGCAATGTGGTGCATTGTGGGAGTTGTTGTCTTACATACAAATGCGCCCCTCGGTTATTTTATGTCTTTTCTCGGTCAAGAGGGCACCAAATTCAAAAAATTATTTTACATTTCGTCTACATATGTGATCTACTTTCAATAAAGATTAATGTTAAAATGGGTGAAATGCTCCTTTAATGATTAGATTTAATGAGCATTTGTGAAATCCCCAGAACAATTTGATTGTCAGTCTCCCTTATAAGCAAACTTTGTGTACAGAATAGAATTAGACACTCAGAAGAGGAGCGACAAGTACATTTAGCTGCAGGCTGTCTGTGGTCAGTCATCACACACTCAGACTGCGCACAGATCATAAAAGGATAAGTTTAATGAACTGAACTGGGATGAAAAATTCTGAAATTCAAGAACTCTGTGTATGTGTGCTCATGTAATATTCAGGTCTTTTCTGTGCTGCTATTAAAATGCGTCTAGTGTGAAGCCAGGAGTTTAGACGTGCCCGCTCTGTCTCCCGCCCCTGTCTTTTTTTTTTTTCCTCAGCCTGCTTGGCTTCATTCACGCTCTGCAAACCCACTCGGTCATCCATTCATTCTCCTAGAGTACACAAGCACGCTCTAACACACTCCAATACACACTTCCTTTCCCTTGTCAAAGTCTGATGTTGTCTTATACACTCGGTCTCTCTCTCACACATTCTGCATTTGGCCTTTTTCTGGGTCATCATCCTCTAAGCCAGCAGTCTATTAATGTTATTAAAAATATATTGCCAGATGCTGAGGCCCATCTTTCAGCTCTCTTGATCTGTAGTTTGTATTATATTTCTAACATGAGCAGGGCAAAGTGAAGTACAGAATGTACCAATGCAGGCAGACCATTTAAGAAGTGAAGTCACCATCATATTTGGCCGGTTTTCATCAGAGACTGAACAATGCTATGAACATTCTCCAGAAAAAAAATGCCTAAATGTCTAAAAGGCATTTGAAAAAATATGCTATTTAATTAAAATCTATGCTGGTTCTACTACGATTCAAATTGGTTTACCAGCATGGAAGGTTGGGACGTGCTAAGGACCCTAAAGACTAATGCTCTTCTTGAGTTTTACCTGCTCAGATTTTTACTTTACTAGATGATCTCTGTTACAAAATTACCCTAAAAATAGGCAAATGCGATTTTCTCCATCGGGCGACCGAATTCCCCACTGAATTTGTACTTCTGGGGGTGGTTTTCAGGTTGTCGGAGCACCAAAATCCGTACTTACCAGGGTGGAAAACCCGCATTTTTTTTTTTTTAACCCGAGGCAACAATTAAAGGGGCTATGTGTAGGTTTTTACTTAAAAAAATAGAGTCTTCATTTGTATATTTATGAGCCAAATATAATGTAATAGAAAGAATGACACCTTGACCGCCCACCACGGTTGCCTCTATCAGCCTGTAGGCTCAATTGTGTGTGGAGGAGTCAGGTCCGAATTGGCGTGAAAATTCACAAAATGTGAAGTCATGCACATTCTCGTCTATTTCATTCGTACGGCAGCCATTAGTATGCAGCGGCAATTGCTAGCAGTAGTGTTTTAAATGAACTCTGCGGACAGAAAGAAGCGACCAGCCTCCAGCACAGTCCTAGTGAAGTTAATTTGATCAAATTTACAGTAAGCATACTGTAAAATGAACTACAGCAACTTACTAGCTAATTGCTGCCAGCAAGTTACTGTAAATTCCACAGTAATCGTTTTTACAATGTAGAGAGGGAAATCAGCAATATAGCGTTAAATCTGGACATGTCTAACATGTTACATTTGACTTAGTGTATTTGTGTAAAGTGGAATGACACTTGAATCCAACAATTGTGTAAGCTTATCCGGTAGAAAGGTAGCAAATCAATGCATTATTGACAATGCACGTTGTTTAAAGGATTTTGTGAGTTGGTTTTGATGGTAGACTGTTGACACTTTGGAGAGGAGACAAAAAAATCAGAACATCTTAGAGATGGGATGTGTGTACATACACATTTATCAAAACAGTAAAATATAGTTTACATCACGGGTCTCAATGCTAAGTTGTTGTTATTCTGCATGACCATACAAATAAAATTTACACGATTTTAATTTAGTTTTTTATTTCTTTGTTTATTTAATGTAGGCTATATGTAGATGATTATCAGACATTTAAAGGAAATACACAGGATGTGATCTGTGGAAAGTTAAATGCAATCTGATTTTATTGTTTTCACTGTCATATACTGTAAGTTCTGTGCTTTATTTCTTTAGGCTGAACTGTCAAATGTGATCTGTATTGTCTATCAGGCTGTTTATTTTGTCCTTGCTGCGTGCTTTTGTTTGGGACTGGGGTAATTTTCTCTCTGTTGTGATTGGTGTAGCAGGACTCTCCTAATTGGCAATTAACAGCGCTCACAAAGCAATCAAGCACCAGTGAGCCAGATGCAAAGCATGAAAATGAGCTTGTTTATAATTTATTGGGCTTAACTTTAGATCTATTTTGGAGAAGAGACATTATAATGAGGCAAATTGTAAAAAAAAATAAATGTTCCTCATTCTTATATGCGATTATGCAGTACAGTATTCCTGAATGCAATCTGCAATCTTTTTTTTTTTCCTTCTTTTCATGGGGTTCATTTTGTGCCATTATAATCTTGTAAAGATTTTTTATTTTCTCTTATTTTTTTTTTCTATATTGCTTTTTTTAAGAAAAAGAAAAAAAAATATTCTTTGAAGTTATTTTTAATTGCTTCTTGAACAGATAATGAAGCAACAGTCATTAAACGTGGTCATATTAGCAGAGTTCACCCTCACTTGCAGATCTTTTAACACCGGGATCAACTAAATTGAGACATTTCATTTTAACTGTCCCCTGACTTATAATTAGCAAAAACACATTTTCTAAACACATTCCAGGGTCATTTTTCCCCCATGTTGCTAAAAATGCAAAGCATTTAAACACTTTTTCAGACATAAGTAAAGAGTGCAAGATTATGTATCTCAAAATCTTAGTTCTCAGTTGTCTTTACATCAGGTTGTCACTGACTACTGTTGTGAATCAATTTATATACGAAGAAATACATAAGAAAAGCTTATTGAGCAGCAAATCAGCATATTTAAATGATTTCTGAAGGATCATGTGACTCTGAAGGATCATGTGACACTGAAAACTGCAATTACAGCTTCTGAATTCAGACTTTACATCACATGAATTAATTAAAATATATTCACATAGAAAACAATTATAATGACAAACAAAAACAATTGTAATGATATATTACTAATATATATATATGAAGAGTTCAGATGCAAAAGCCTCTAAATGCCATTGGAAATTTTCTTCTTTAATGATGATTTTTATCAAACTTGTATATTTAAGTTCAGTAATTTCACTTAAATAACAATTAATAGGTAATTATCATTGCCATTAAAGTGAAATCACTGAACTTAAATATACAAGCTTGATAAAAATGATCATTCTAGAAGAAATGTTTTGTGATCAAATAAACATTACAAAATACCCAAACATGTAAAATTCTGAAGTCAAATCATCCAGGCAGCGGAAAAGAGTGTCTCCATATTTTGTATTAAATATGAAATGGGTTATATGCACGCATAAGTTCCGCATTTGATGCAAGGATGCTCAACAGTTTCCAGTTGAGGAGATTAAAGTGGAGGAAAACGGGATTATGGCAGAGTCTTCAAAATCTACTGTCCTCCCGTCTTTGAAACGAAACGTTCATACGTTTAGATGTGATTTTATATATAGTTATTTTTATTTAATATAATAAAAAAAAAAGCATAAACACAACCAGGGGTGTCTGTTTTATCTGATTTTGTGACTAACGTTTCTTTAGTATAACCATGGAGTATAAAATTCAATATTCTCGGTATTGCATTGGACTCTATGATCGGCGGAAGTTATCGAGCATCCTTAAACCTTCACCGGAAATACCGCTGTGGATAGAGCCCATTGTGATAGCAGCCATCATTTAGCCAAACTAAAGAGATGTGTGTTTTGTGTCCCCACCAATTGTGTGCCTGTCGTATGGAGTGGGAGAAACCATCAAAAACACTTGACAAACTCACACAAACAACTTGGCAACTTGTCGCAGCGATCTGTCACATCGGCGTTTGTGGGTGTTAGAGTGGCCACAAATCTCATTTCCCATTTCCAAGATACCAATTGTAACTTCAAATGGCCTCTCTTGAGCACAGGGACACAGATGGAATGAAATTAGCGAAGAGAGGGTCGCATGCCCTCAAACTAGGGGAGAAACGTCCACTCCCCTTCCCTTCCCCCACACCTGATTTCTGAGGCCCCGTCCACACTACTGCGTTTTCGTTTAAAAACGGAGACCTTTTGCTACGTTTGCACCTCCCGTCCACACTAAAACGGGAAAAACGAAGACCTAAAACGGAGAAGTTTAGAAACGCTGCAGCTGCGTTTTGCGTTTTGAATCTCCGGAGTGCGTTTTAGTGTGGACGAGACAAAACCATACAAAACGGAGAACTTTAGAAATGCTGACGCAGAGGCTGACGCTTGGCTCTATGATTGGGTGTTATCAGTCATGACGCATCCTTCCCTGATTCGTCATTCACTGTTTACACCGGCACGCGCATGCCCAGTGTTGGTGAATGGTCGCGTAATCTGCGTTTTCAGTCGTTTTAATGTGGACGGAGATCGTTTCTAATACGCAGATAAAACGCTGGTGTGGACGGAGATCGTATTCGTTTTAATTCTCCGTTTTTAAACGAAAACGCAGTAGTGTGGACGGGGCCTGAAATCATCTCTGAATACTGCAGAGAAACACACACTCTTCTATGATGCTGGAACCAGTTAACTAATAGTTTGGAATCTTGTAGATTCAAAAAGAGGTTTGACATTAATTTAGAGACCGCAAATTGGTCGTATATCACTGGGACAGAACAGCAGATGAGAGTACAGTAGCATGTATAGGGTATAGACAGCTTGATAAGGAAAGGAAATAGAAAAGGAAAAGCTATAGATGGAGTAATTAGCATGAGGAATGATAGGATGGAAATGGAGGAACACACAGCATGTATCTCACAGTGGGCAAATTATGTATTCATTTTCTATCTAACGATGCCGTAATGGAAATATATTATGTCATCATCATTATGCCCAGATGGAACATTCATTCATTTATTCATTCACTAAGATGTTCTATGCTGATTTTATTATTATGTGGAATTTTAAAATTGTAGATTCCATTCATGCAACCTACACATTTTTTCCTGTGTGAAATATTACTGTTTTTGTATTCTCACTGTAAGAATACGACTCTGACCACTGCTTGCTCTAAATGCGCTCAATGAATATGAAGTTACTTTTGTGGTAATAAATTCACCCAGTGTTTGCCAATAACCAAACATTAACACAGAGTTCAAATGGAATGCCAAGGGAAAAAGAAAATGATTGCACCCGTTTGCAGACCCGTTTTCAGATTCTGATTTAAATGAATAAAAACCATCTGTAGTAGAGAGATAATTCGAGTTGCAATGAAAACTAGTCTGTGCGATGTTTCTCTGGAGTCTAAATTGTCTTACTGATGATTTCAGTAACCTTTGTTTGTTTGTTTTTTCACCTTTGCTCTCATTGACTTACCTCCTTATAAACCCAATGTAAAAGTTCCCCTGTCACCAATGTGAACTTGAGCGAAACCGTTTAACCCCAGGATGCTCCGGGGGCTCCAGCAAGTGCATTTCAGTCACGGTCAATGGAATGAGTCTGCTAAATGACAGATAAGCAGTTAAAGTCTAAATAAATTATAAATAAATCTAAGATATCTGAATACATATACAATATGTTTTTTAGTTGCTATTATTAAAATTGTGTATATTTGGATGGGTGAATGGATAAATGGATGGATGCATTTACTCAAACTCCCTCTCTAATTGGCTGTTTACACGACAAACGTGAAACTTTTTATGCGTTTTGGCCGTTTCTTTTACACGATAACTGCGTTTTGGGTGCCTGGAATTGCAAACTTTCGAATACATTTTTTTCATAAGGGTAAGTTTTTGAAAAGGGTCTCCTTGTCATAGATATCTATATAAAGGCTAGATATGTCGTCGACGCTGCTGGCCAATGGAGGTCGACGTCTGGACCTGGCGGCCATCTTGTCACAGGTAGCTCGCTCACTCGTAACATTGTGTTAATGGTACATGTACTATTCAAATGACCATAACTTGCTCAATTTTCTACCGATTTTCAAACGGTTTGTTTTGTTATAAACGTCAGAGATGTAGTTATGACACTGCATACTTATGAATAAAAAGTGTATAAATAAATAATCATCCAGATAATTATAGCCACGTTAATAACGTTTGTCAGAAACCAAACCGTTTGTAAATACGTCAAGATTTCAACAAGATAAGAGTATTTGTGTTCGTACTGACCACTCATCTTTCATCAGCTTGTTTGTGACAAGATGGCCGCCGGTGATGATGATGGAAACTCCGCCGTAACACATCTAGCCTTTGTATACATATCTATGCTCCCTGTAAACAACAAAAACGCAAATCTCTGAAGACGATGACATCATGCACATGCGTATTACCAACCCGATCTCACGACCAAGTCGTACGAATTCGACGAATGATTACAAAGTGGCTAATTCGTAACAATTCATACGACCTCACTCGTACGAATTAATAAAATTTTGCTAAATCGTACATATTTTACGAATTGGCCAATTCGTATGAATTCGTACGAATGACCTACCCCTTACCCCGCCCCTAAACCTAACCATCACGTGGGTTTAGACAAATCGTACGAATTAGTACGAGTGAGGTCATACGAATTAGTACGAATTAGCCACTTTTTAATCATGCGTCGAATTCGTACGAATTGGTCGTGAGATAGTGTTGGTATTACGTGTTCAGTCTACAGTGTTTCATCGCCATCTAATGGCCTGGCAGCAGAATACAGCATTTTTACTCGTTTTTGACAATGGTGTCGTCTGTCAGCCCTTTCTCATCCCACGGCATCATCTAACTGACGCTTTTGACCACGCGTCACCCCTTAGCGTCAATATGAGACACGCCTCCTAGTGGTCTAACCCTAACCCTACCCCAGACCTAAACCTACCCACGTCATCTAACTGACGCTAAAGGTTGCCATGTGCGTCAGATTTAGATGCATAGTCAAAAGTGTCAGTTAGATGACGCCCTAGGATGAGAATGCGTTGCGTCTGTATGTGTAAAACTCAATAGAACAACTTCTCCATTTTAAGGATGGTGTTGTCATGTAGATGTACCCTAAAACACTCTCTAAATTAGGTTTATAATAAATATATAATTTAACTCAAGCAGCCCATGAGGTCATGTGACTCTCGTCTGCCAATCAGTCCTGACACATGCCAAACTCATTTAGACCCCCCCATCAGGAAAGAAATCTGATATGTCAATACATAGCAGTAGCAAACACTCTTAAATGAATGAATTGCATAATTTGAAAGCACAACAAATACACTGTAAAAAAAAAAAGGTAAAACAAAGATTACTGGAGTGCGTATTTCAAGAAAATACTTTTTCAGTCGTTCTCCTGCAAAATTCACTATTAATTCAATTTGTCATCTGAAATTTCTCTTGATATTTGTGAAATTGACTAGCATGTTCTGAGTGGAAATTGCTTTGAAGTAAATCTAACATTAATGTTGTTTCAATGAATGTGTCACAAAGTCTAGGTAACTTTGTTCTATATAATGAATATTAATGAGCAAAGCAGTCGCTCACGTTCAGTCGACATGACGACGTCGACGTCACGTCTCCATTCCCTCCTTCAGGGAACGAGGGTTACATTCGCAACCGAGACGTTTTTGTATCGTTATGTTCCCTTAGATGTATATTGTACTACTGTTACAGAACTTGACTATTACTTTGAACATCATTGACTTGTAATTAAGCCACCCGGTTTTCTTAGAGAAATCTGTTTTCTTTGATGGATTACCAAAAATAAGAAAACACCTGTATTAATGTCCAAACAAAGGATAACAAAACTGTTATCACCCACTCCCTTTTGCTGTATTGATCGTTTAATTGCAGTGTCTTGGTTAAAACATGAATCAATGTTGAGGAGAGCAACAAGACCAGAGCACAAGCACTGAATTAATCATTTAAAATAATGGGCAAGCACTTTAAGACCTGTCCACAGGCATCAAGCGCCCCTGAAAGCAAGTGAGATAGAGAGCAGGAGTAGAGATGAGAGTTCGACAAAGAGAGAGAGAGAGAGAGAGAGAGCTACTGGTTTAGAAACATGGCCTGTCGCTGACCGTTCAGAATCCACATTCCCACAACCCCCGCTAAATGGAGTCATAAAGTCCAGAAAACTTAAAATATGTTTGATGATGTTCCATTTGAATGTGCCATGTGTAATAAACCATGCTGCTCATTGCTATTAGGCCTATTTGTGCTTTATAAAAAGAGACTGGACATATTTTACGATTCTTTGCTGTTAGACTTAGTTTGATTGCCATTTTATTACAACTTTTATTAAGATGTCATTGATAAACACTTAATAGTTTGTATACTGTTCAATGAAAGTTAGAATTGTACTGAAACTGCATATGATTGGTCCACTATAGTTGGTTATTAGCATTGATTTAGAAGAAATGTATATTGTATGAGGTCAGCACAGTCAGTAGCAAGCCTTTGCCTTGTTTCCAAAATTCAAGATAAATGGGGTAAAATAAAAATGTCCCTGAAAAGGGTTGCTTCCAATCCAGTCTAACTATTTCTTTGAAAAGGGCCTCTTGTTGACCTTTAACTATCCGTTGTGACATAAATGTCCTAATAGGTTTTTTTTCCTATCACCTGTACTCTTCCAAAAAACATGTATTTTAAGTTGAAGTGGAAACAGATGGTCTCTTTTTAGATCTAATCTGTGTCCTTTTTAATTAAACCGTAACATCGCAGGTCTCCGTGAAAGCTGTTTCCTGGTATTAACCCAATCCACCTAATCAATTAAGGGTTCCTGTTTGTTCATCAAATGGAACATGTTCTTTTTGGACTTTTGCCATGATCGGGTACATCTTGTTCTGAAGCATATTATTGAAGGAAAAAAGGAAATTGATATTTTGCAGTAATGATAATCAATTAGAAAGGACACTATACCAATAACATGTTTGGACACTCACACTTAACTTAATTTGTTGCTCAAAATAACCTTTTTACTGTGAAAGCATACGCTAAATTGCATAAAGTTAGGTTCCATATAAAGGTTTATTGTGTCTGTATATGATGATGTATGAGATCAACATTTTGTATGTAGGTATTTATTTTATTTTATTTAATTCAATTAATTTATTTTATTTATTCTTTTTATTCAAACAGACTCTTAGAAAAAAAGTCATTTGGAACCTTAAAGCTACACTGTGTGATTTTTACCCCCATCTAGCGGTGAAAAGGTATATGATCATCCAGTGAATATTAGTTTCTGTTCCTCTCAATTCCGATTTCGTTTTAACTCCTACGGTGGCCAATGTAGTCCAACATGGCTTCCAGTTCAACTTTGTCCATGAGTGTTAACTTAAACGTAAACGCGAAAGGCGAAGCTTGAATTAACGAGTATGTCCCTCTTTGGCTAATGTACTTTCAAGATGGAGGGGCAACATGGCGACCGACATTAGAACCCCTTACCCATATGTATTTCCAATGGCATATTAAACACTCACTTGAATACTTTATTACTTGAACGAAGTAAATGCACATTAATGAGCACATACATTTTTGAAAGAACTAAGTGTTTTTAGCTAAGAATAAACTAAAAGAGTTACACAGTATAGCTTTAAAGGGTTTTGTCAAGTGCTTCATAAAACTTTTTAGGGGTTCATGGGATCATTTTATGTATTTAGTGTTAATCAATATAAATGTATTTAATTTAAACAGCTCATAAACTTTATCAATAGAAAAAAAATGAAATATCATGTTACACATGAAAGACTTATTCAGTCATTTAAGACATTTCTCCTTTTAGAACCATTTTGGCATTAAGGGTTCTTTAAAAATGAGTCAATAACGTGGATAAAAACTATTAGAGCAAAAATAAATATTTTATCAATTACATCATTATGGGTCTAGATGGCAACAAATGACTTAACCCTCTGGTATGCAATATGATATCAGTGAATATATATATATATATATATATATATATATTGTGTTTTTTTCCTGCTTAAAATTGGACAGTACAACAATATCAATAAACATTATCATTATTTTTAAATGTATTTATTAATTAAAAGTTTGTTGCCTCAATGCAACACTATACCACAATGGACAAATTGAAACATTTGACATTTTCATGAAGAAACAAAATATCGATTTATTGAAAACATCAATTTATTTTACTAAACACTTAAACAAACATATTTATCAAGTTTTTAATGAATTACACATTTCATATTTAATAAAAAGTAACATTTATTATCCAGCTGTTGCCCTCAGGCAGCATTGTACCATCACAGAATGCAAGTACTACAAACCATCATAAGTTATCATATCAAAACATGGCAATCAGTGTTGCTTCAGGGTAAAACATTAACAATCACCATAACCTTGTCATAATATGGCCAGGCCTCAACAACAGCAAGATCAAATATGTGGAAGACCTCCCAGGCCGACCTAACGACCCATGTGAGGTCAGGGGGGCCTGACCCCTATAGAGGCCAAATGTCCCTCGACCCCGGTTGACCACTCACAAGCCACGCCCACGCCCCGTCCCACGAACCCACTATTTGTCCGATTACCCACTATAGTGGCCAAATGCCCCATTGACCCCCACTGAACGGTCCCAAGCCACACCCCATCCCACGAAGCCACTATTTGCCCGATTACCCACTATAGTGGCCAAATGTCCCGCTGACCACATCCCAAGCCACACCCCCTCCCACGAACCAGCTATTTGCCCGATTACCCACTATAGTGACCAAATGTCCCGTCGATCTCCGCTGACCACTCACAAGCCACACGCCCCGTTCCTCGAACCCACTATTTGTACGATTACCCACTATAGTAGCCAAATGTCCCGTCGACCCCCACTGACCACTCACAAGCCACACGCCCCGTCCCACAAACCCACTACTTGTCCGATTGCCCACTATATGGGCCAAATGTCCCGTCAACCCCCGCTGACCGCTCACAAGCCACACCCACATCCCACAAAACCACTATTTGCCTGATTATCCACTATAGTGGCCAAATGTCCTGTTGAACCATGCTGAGCTTTCAGATGGTAAAAATGCAGATACATTTAGATAAATCAAACTCGTTTCCTTACAATTCAACTATACTTGTATTCAAACCTAGTATGCCTGGTATGGCCATTATGTGATTCCATTACTGTACAA
Organism: Pimephales promelas; assembly: GCF_988280905.1. NCBI lineage: Eukaryota > Metazoa > Chordata > Actinopteri > Cypriniformes > Leuciscidae > Pimephales > Pimephales promelas. Next base: position 23,607,959 of record NC_142786.1, on the reverse strand, counting down.
TGTTGCCTCATTGTACATTTCATGATATATAATGTAATGTTTTGATTAAGATTTTTTTGTAGTAAATTATCTGGACAGAAATTTGCAAAAAAAATAGGTTCTCAATTTATCCAGAATCGTGCAGCTCTAGCTTGCACCTTCATCTAGACAAAGAATAAAATGTTTTATTCGTCATTTTGATGCATCCATTTGTGCTGATTTATAGTTTTGAAGACTTTACTATTATTCTAAAATGTGGAAAATATTAATAAATAGAATGAGCATGTGTGTCCACACTTTAGACTGGTGATATGACAGGTATCTCTCCCTTAAAGGCACTTTTATGGAGCAATTTAAGTTTTTCCACTGAGACCAGCCGCAAACAGGGCATCTGTAACTCACATAAATGGAGCAGTAATAATGACAGGTATGGTTGGTACGGTCTCTTATAAAAGCATAACAAGTCACACTGGAATATTTCTTTATTGCGATGTGGTAATGACGATATGGCAAATTCTCCAGAGCAGAGGGACATACATAAGTCAGAGTTAGAGTTGATGATCTGATTTACATTCAGGTGCGATGGAAGTCAGATGGGACCGGCTGTTGGCCGTGCCTGGGAAGTGGGTTTGTAATGCCCAGAATGGTTGAGGGATTCTCAGGCTTGGCGGTGGCAGGAGGAAGGGAAGTGGACTGATTGGGGACAGAGCAGGGAGGCGGAGGGCAAGGTCCTCTTTAGTGAAGAGAATTGCTTTGACCAACCGAGCTTGGTAGAGGATCACCTTTCTCACCCCAGTCAAGAGGAACTTTAAAAGTAGATGACTGGTTGGGGAGTGGAGAGAGAAACTAAACAAGGTCTTAAAACTGAAGGCTGGATTTACTAGTCTTTTGCACACAGTATTTCAGTACAAACACTTCCCAAGTTAACCACTTACAATCCATCTGAGCTCATTATAGATTGGATGGCGGGTCATGATGAATCTAAAGTGTCACGAATGACTCCTGCGAGTCAGTTTTTTAGTTCATTAAATATATATATATATATATATATATATATATATATATATATATATATATATATATATATATTGTTGAGTCTATACAAGTCTTATGGAGTCTTGAAAGAGCATTGTTCAATGTTTCCTCTACCACATTCTCAGTTTTGACTCAATTCCTTTCAGATATTTCTCAGGTCTCATTTGTGTCTTTTATTTTTCCTAAGGAATTTTAGGAGAAACATCTAAGATAAATATGAGAAAAGGAAGGAAAAGGAACAATACATTCATCGAGGCAGCTAAGACTTTATTTTGATGGTCCCCAAACAGACATTGTACTTACTACAAGTAACTTTGAAAGGACATGTCAACTTATTCTACTACCTCTAACAGTCTTCTAATACTCAACTAATACTCTAATGAGAGTTAGTTGACATGTAGGTGCAACGTTACTTATAGTCAGCCGCATGTATAACCAAATGTCTTGATCTTGCTGTCTCACTATCACGTCATCCACCTCTTTCTCGTTGTCTTATGACTCAGCACTGTCTCCTGGCTCTGTCATGTCTGCCGTCAGCAGATGTCTGCATGTGTTCCCAGCATTTGACTGGCACGGAGATATCCTGTCCTGGCACTGCTGCAAAAACTCGTCCAGACATACTGGATGTCCCATCAGACTAGATGCCAAGGTACATCTGTAATAGGATGGATCATCTAGACGTAACCCAAACCTGTTTTGGAAGGGATGTGCGGTGAATCACTTTGACCTGGTTACTAAATGACAAGTAGCCAGGTCACAAAATAAACAGACTGTAGTGCAGGCATAAAAATAAAAATAATCATGACTTTCCATAATCACATGTTGTCAAAATGATTCTCAGATCCAGTAGATAATGCTGAGAAATATTTAGAGACAGATTTACAAGCAGCTTGCGTCAGCGCAAACCCTCTTTTGGTGGTAGAGAACTACTGTCAGGATTTACTGTGAAAACGTTTGCTGAAAAGGCATGGGCAGTTATTTTTACGGCTGACCGGATTGCATACACATTTGTTGGAGTTTCCATTTCAGATGCAACATTTCTGGGAGGGGAGTTTTTAAATGAATTACGCAATGCAATTTACTAAGGTTTGCGCTAGTTTGCTGGCATTTGCGCCATTATTTAGCGCCCCATTAAACCATGTCTTAAACTGGACGCTAATTTGCTCTGCTTTCGGTAAATTGTGTCGGTCATTATGGAAATGATCCAGCTGAGTCTGTATTCTTTGATTTGCACATTGTCAGTAGATCACACGCAGAACGTTCCATTCCAATTGGCGCTTTTATGGAATTTTGTTATGCTAATTTGCCGTTTAGTAAATCCGGCCTGAAATTTATTGCAGTATTTTCTATAACTCTAAATGGAAGAATTTAAACATGTACTCACCATCATGTCGTTCCATGTTGTGACATTCTTTATTCTGTCAAACATAATGCAAGATATTCTGAAAAGGTCTCTCTCTCTTTTTTACATACAATGAAAGTTAAAGTGGTCCAGTGTTGTTTGGGACCCCATTGACTTCAGTTATAATGGCAAGAAAAATGGAAACATTCGTCAATAAGTCTTCTTTTGTGTTCCACAGTAGAAAGAGGTTTTCAAGGATATTTTTGTCTCATTAGTGTGTTGTCATTTCTAGAGATAACACTTTTTTTTGTACCATTAAATAAACTGTACATTTCTCATAGAAGCATTAGTTGAAGCACAAAATATTGAACACAATTATAAGCAATGACTGGCATCAAACTTTAGAAATATTCTATAATAACTAAATATTTCACATGGAAACCCAGGACAATATTTTGTCCCCTCAATAGTGAAAAGATAATCTTATGGGGAATCTTATGGGGAAAAGAAGCATATGTCTTTGTTTTATGTTGTGTGAATTACATCACTGATTTAACAAACATTTAAATAATTGAAATTCATTAATATTTTCTTGGTCTTAAAAAGGACTATAGCACAGAACAGCCCATGAAAAATACATCCACACTCAATGTGGATTCTCCCTTCATATGTTTCTTTTCCTGTATAAACTGCAGGGCGAAGGCAAATTCAACATGACGTCTTACTCTACACACACATGCATAATTCTACTTTCAATTCGAGGCTATCTGACAATGCGTAGCATTAATCAAAGTCAATAAGTGCATGGGGAAAGACCAAAGTAACAGTAAGCGAGACAGTGTATGTTTGTCTGCAAGAAATACCTTTTCATCATCTCCCATCTTTCCAGAGATGCTAACAGGAGGAGCCACAAATTACCCTCAGGAATCTCTCTCTCTCTCTCTCTCTCTCTCTCTGACAGATTTGCTCTAATGCAGTGGTAAACATATTGTCACGATTACCAGTTGGAGTGCCCCAGAGAATCACCAGAGGGCACTCCACATCAGAACTGATCACTTCTCCAGAACTCCATTTCCCATAATGCCTCATCCCGGTGACTGATTACACACACACCTGCACCTCATCAGACTCTCTATTTAAGCCACACTCTTACACTCACCCAGTGCGAAGTATTGCATTGCCACGGCTTGTAATTTCTGAGCGTATATCCTGTTTCTGATTTCTCTGGTTTTGATCCTGGTTTGTTTCCTGACTTCTGCCTGTTTGCTGCCTGCCCTGATCTTCTGCCTGTTACCTGACGACTCTCTGCGCTCACTCTCTGATATCCCTGTTTTGCTGTTTCCTGACCCCTGCCTGTTTGATGATTCTAAATAAAGCTGCACATGGATCTCATCTCGTCTCCAGCTTTGTAACACATATAGGACCATCTGCAAAATAATGAGGAGCACACAAGTGGACACATGCAGACTTGAAACACAATACGCTCAAGCACATGGCCTACAATTTAGAATAAATGACCAGATACAACAAAGTCATGAACTGCAGTTATGGTCCGAATTTAAAGACCTATTATGCTTTTTTTTTCTTTTACATTTTCAGCTTTCTTTAGAGAGTAATGTTGCAGTTTGAGCATGAAAAACAGCTGCAAAGTTACAAAGCAAAGGGAAATATTCTCTATATCACTGCGTGCAGTTTTTGAACTCCCTCAAACGTCTTGAGTTTTCTTCCGGGAATGTACACATAACAATAATCCTCATTTGAGGATTATTCATCATCAATACGCAAGAAAAAAAGTTTACTAATACCTGGTTGAGTTCATAAGTGTGTTGAAAGTGCAGGGTGTGGTAAGGGGTGTGACATTTCCAAAACATGCTCAAAGTGGTTGCCCAATCACATCTCATTCCTCTTTTTAGAAGGAGGGGCTTCATAGAGACCGGAGCGTTACTGATAGAGTGGGAAGAGAGGAGCTGCAACAATGTCAAATATTTGGGTCCCACTTTATATTAAGTGGCTTTAATTACGATGTACGTATATTGAAAAATAAGTACAATGTACTTATTGTGCTAATGCTGTATTGTAAAACACTTTTGCTGCTATTGAGGTGGGATACGGGTAGGGTAAGGGACAGGTGTGGTGGTATGGGTAGGTTTAGGGGTGGGTTTAAGTATGGGTCAGCTTTGTAATTACAGATGTAATTACATAAATTAGTTACAGCTATAATTGCATGCTGGTATTATTAAAATATAAGTACAATGTAAAAACATGTATGTGCACAATAAGTCCATTGTATCAAATTATTTGTTTCAATGTAAGTATACATAGTACTTAAAGCCACTTACTGTAATATAAAGTGGGACCAATAATTGAAAATTAACATTTTTTGACCATTCAAGCATGATGACCTATACTAGAAGAGCCCAAAAACTAAATCAAGACTTTTTAATAAAGCATAATATGGCCTCTTTAAGTCGAGAAGGAGTCAAAATAAAAGAGACAATTGCGACTTTATACTTTTTTAACATTCACAAAATTGTGACTATATTTTACTATGTGACTTTATATTTCTCTATCTTCACTTACTTCATGCAAAAAGGATTCCACACAATTCAAAGTCATTTAAATACAGCATTTTTCTTCTGCTCAATTTTTTCAGTTTGAACAAATTTGAACAAGTCAATTTTTTGTATGCATGCACACAGAAATTACACAGCTGGTTTTCAGGAACTGCAATTGTCATAGACATTTTGAGTAAAATGACATTTTAAATGAATTATGCTCTTACAGAATTATGCTCATGAATGTTGATTTCAGCTTGTTTCTAGCACTTTTTCTGTAAAAGGTTTAGTTGATAATACAGCATTTCATACACCTGTGCAGAAGTAAATAATACCAGAATCTGTCTGAACATGCCTCATCTGTTGCCTGATTGCATTCAAAACTGCTGCAGACATTTTGCTGCCTCCAGAGATATTCAACAACTAGTGATTTCCCCTCTCAGTATGCAGGTGCACAAAGCAAATGAGGAAAAAAGGAGCAAGAAGGAAAGAAAGAGATGGGAACTGATGTGAACTGTGTCCGTTTTGATGAAGGTATAAGGATTGGTAGATTGTCATTTGTCTCCAATGTTGTTCCTGCAGTGAAAAGAGCTCATAGGTGAAGGGGCAACTGTCCTGAAAACAGTCCAGAGCTAATGACTGTCTAAGGTGAGGCACAAAATGGAGGAAATACCAGTCAGTCATCTCCCTGCTATTGTGAGAGCACTTACACCACAAGATCATCAAACGAATTGAGGTGGAAAATTACACTTCAGATAAAGATAAACCTGTCAAACAATATAGCAGCCTCTAAACATCTCACTGCTGGTGCATCAACTGCCCAGCAGGAGATACAGTACAACACACATTGAGTGTGTAGTCTATACCATAAACAAATTAATAAAATCATATAATATTAAATATGAAGGCAATAGTTTGTATGTTTTTTTTTTCTTAATTGAATTACTCAACTAATGTCTTGATTGAACTTAAATAATATACTTTTTTATGGACCAAATGTGACAAAATAAACAAATAAACAGTGTAAAAGATCAAACAATGCAACCATATTGATTATTTATGCCTCGATGTGTGCTGGGAAGAGGATGAATGGGACTTAATGTTTATTTGAATTTGACTTTTGTTCCTGAGAAACAATAAAAGAAGAAACACTATTAAAGTGCACCTACTATGCTATTTTAAAGGTTCGCAAATTTGTTTTGGAGGTCTCCTACAAGTTTGCATGCAATAAAGATAAAAGAAAATTCTGGAAAACTCCAATCCTGTGGAATGTAATAACGAGAAATGAAAACCAGTTTTTTTGTTTCGTTTAAAAAAGAAAAAATAGATTTTGGCTCGATTTTTAATTTTTCGTTTGTTAACTACGCACAATATTTGAAGCAGAAATATGTTGCTGGTCAGGTAACTCGTGCTGCTGCGACTTGCAAGCGACCCCAGTAATGTGAGCCACAGGCCTACATGACAGATTATTTTAGCATGATGTGTTTCTCATTAATAAATACAGTGCAAATAGTTCAGTCTTTTTGGATAAAAAGGGAAGAGGAAAACAATCAAGGCGGTGTGATTTGCCCAATCAGATGATAGGGGCGTTTCAGTCGCCCACGTGTGCAAATAAAAGAATCGGACCCATCAACCGATTGGTAAACCACAAACGAAAAATGAAAAATCAAGCCAAAATCAAATTTTTCGTTTTTTAAACTAAACAAACAAAAAAACACAAAAATAATAATAATAATAATATAATTTTCATTTCTCGTTATTCCATTCCAAACAGGAAATCAAATGACCAAAATATACACGGACTGAGACTGAACTCATTTTTTTAAGTTTAAAAAGTCAGTTTAAAATAATTAAGTCGGAATGTCTTGTACAGCAAAGTTAAATCTACTTAAAAATGTTAATGCAGGCTTGCGTTTCCACCGCCAACAGTACCCTTACCTGATAGGCGTGGTATGCTGGAAAGAAGCGATCGACGTCATTTTCGCGCGAAGAAAGCGACATAGTAAACAACAATGGATGACAGACTCGGCATGTTTGTCACTAGAATCAAGCGCTGGCATTAGGTGTTTCCAAGAAGCCAACGCAAATTCCGACTCAGGAGAATGATCACGAGGACGCGAGTCCAGTAATGCTGTTAATGGAACAGCGCGTTCTTGAACGCGGCACTCAGCTCGCTCTGGCTATGCGACTCCGGTTATCTCTGTATGTTCATTTTAGGCAACAATAAAACGAAATATGTTATAAAACACCACTCTGCTTCTTTTCGATTTCATTTCAATACATTTGAAACATTCTAAAGCACATAAATGTGGTTCAGGCAACGCATAGCCTATTGATTATCACTGCATGTATGTAACGTTATATTTATAACAAAACTAAATATAAAACAACCCTGCCTCTTTTCGTTTAAATTTAAAAATATTAAACATATTCCAGGCAATATGTAATGTAATGTAGGCTATTGCATATCGCATTGGTACAAATGTTGCAATAAACAACATTACAGATGATCTTGTAATAAAATAAAATAAATGACAAAATAATCTCTTTTTGTTGAATTTCAGTTTTATCAATAAGCCATTATAAAAATATAAGTATAAGGTACAAAATACACTAAAGCTTAAATAACATCAAGAAAAAATTCAGTCTCTCATCAGCGCTTAAAGATATGAAACTTCACGTAGCCTTCTGCCAAAACTATTGGCCAGTGAACGAATTATAGATTCACGAGACCAAAGATCCCCTGTTAGGTTTATATAAGACGAACTATATCTCATGTTTAACCACTACAGAGACGTCCGAGTCAGCGGCAAACATCAGGATGACTAGCCGGGGAAAGGCTGTTCCCGGCGGGGGACACGAGCGCGAGCGTCCGGTGATCGCTTGAAATGGATCTCAGTCAAATTATCAAAAATCTATAAATAAACCACAGATTTGAACTTTAAAAAACTACTTTCTCGCCTGAAAACTCTTAAAACTACATTTCGTGACACAATAACAGTAGAATTATATTTCAACTGTATGCTTCTAATGCCCTTGTAGCACGCGTGAGTGACGATACTCTGTCCACCAATCAGCGTTCTGCAGTGAGTCTAGCTCCACCTTTTAGTACCCTTTCACTGTGCTAGGTACCCTAACGAAAGGGTACCCAAAAAGTGGTACGGTACGGTTCGGCTTTTTGGTACCATTCACAACTTTTGACAGTGGAAACGCAAATAATTGCGTACCGAACCGAACTGTACCGTACCGTACCACTCAGTGGAAACGAGCCATAACTGACGCTTTCCTTTAGCGTCAGTTAGATGACGCCGTAGGATCGCGTCATGTAAGTGACGCTAAAGGGCGCCTAAAACGTCAAATATTGAAGCATGGTCAAAGGTGACGCCTTGGGGTGAGAATGCGTTGTTTATTACAGGGCATAATGAAGTACATTTTTGCTTATTTGTCTGCATCATTTGATCTAAAAATATGCTATGGTTCACAGATTCTCCTTTTGTTTTTTGTTTTTTAGAACATGCTTTTAACCTAATGGGAATTACCACTGACAACCATGAGAGCAGAGAAAAAGAAAAAAATAGCTGTCACAGTGGTTTCCATTTTGTCAGTGGTACTCTGGGAAGGGCTTTACCGGGCACTCTGTCCTCTCAGATAAGAGCTCCGTCGTTCTGCCGCTGTCTGGACACTGGGTGCCACACGCTGAAAGGAAATAGACGGATGTGCGGTGGCCTGTTCCCGCACCCGCTACCCTGAGGGGAGCGCAGGCTTAATTGTAACATGAAAGGGGGTCACTCTGGTCTAGTATGACTAGACCAGCAACTATAAATAACTGAATGAATGTAATAACCCAGGGTGATGGTGCTTCCAGCTTTATGGAGTAAAAAGCCCACGATCCCAGGATGCTCCAGAACTCTGCGTGACCCCAGCTTGTTTTATTTTAGCTTTCGTTAGATGTGCATCCGTTACATGCTGATACACAAATCAGAGTGTGAGATGGTGCGTGGCCAGCAAACAACGACTTTTTATGCACCGATTCATTTTCAACAAAGAGTTCTGTTGCTCAATGTCCTGCTGTTTCAATGTGGAACAAACAGCAATACATTTTTTTTTTAAATATATTGTCAGTTTTGCCTCGTTTGTGTTCCGTTTTGTTAGAAGATGGGTTTGGAATTGTTTCCTCTTTTTTTGTGTTTGTAATAAACGGGTTTTGCTTCAATGCAGTATAAAATAAAATCACGCATTCAAGACATTACCACAGATCCCTGTTCAACTAATAATACTTTAAAACTTAAAGGAGTTTACGAAGGAGTGTAAACAGTAATAGTCATTTTTAAATGGTAATTTTTCAATAACAATGGTCTTCAGTGTCACATCCAATTGAAGAGTTCAGATGCAAAAGCCTCTAAGTGCCATTTGAAATTTTCTTCTAGAATGATCATTTTTATCAAGCTTGTATATTTAAGTTCAGTGATTTCACTTAAATGGCAATGATAATTACCTATTAATTGTTATTTAAGTGAAATTACTGAACTAAAATATACAAGTTAAATATCATCATTAAAGAAGAACATTTCAAATGGCATTTAGAGGCTTTTGCATCTGAACTCTTCAATTATTTCCTGTTATATAATTCTTATTACAATTACCATATCTCTATTGGTGTATACTGTTGCTGTTTGAGCCAAAAAAAAAAGGGCTGCAAAGTTAAAAAAAAAAAAAAAAAAAAAGAGAGAGTTTCTCCAACTCCAAAGAGAGTTTTCTTCCTGAAAGGAATACATCACAATATTCCTCATTTAAATAATTTCCACCCAATACATATGCAAAATAATGGAGGCAAAGCCTGGTTGAGTTGTGTTTTTCAGCAGTAGTGTGCTGAAACTCACAGTTATGGTCAAAGCTCAAACAAGTCTTCTCAAAGGGGTTGACCAATGATTTTCAACTTCATAGAGACGGAAACTAAACAGAGTGTTACTGAGTAACTGACAGACTGGGATGATTTTTTTCTTTTTTTTTTTTTTTTACTTATGGCATCCAGAATCTGATGTTACCACTGTACGCTCTCTTCCTGCCAGACTAATGCAGTAGCACCTCATTGTAGTACACAAGATCCAGGGGGCGGAGTCGGATCCAGATCCGAGGGGTGGAGTTTGGTAGGTTTAGGCCATGTGTCCACCAAAGCGTTTTTAGCCAGCTGAAGACCCTGTGCTTTGAACACTTGAGAGCGTTTTGGCAGCGCAGCATTTTTTACTGTTGAGACGTTTCGTTGCTATGATACAGAATATCCACAGCACAGTTTACTTGTAACTGATTTCGCAGATAATTTGTTTCATTCTAAAAATGTATTTTTCATCCATTAAGTTCGGCTAGCTCTGCTGGTTGATATCGTTGTACAGAAAGAATGTTGGTAACAGTTGGTCAGTGTGGTTTAGTCCCGCCCCTCCTCCACTGTGATTGGACGGCTGGGTAAAAAGTGACAGTGATGAGCGCTGCGTTTTATCCAAAGTTGAACATTTTTCAACTCCCGGCGACCAGTAAAAACGCTGGGCGCTCATGGCGTTTAAAAAACGCGGCGCTCACATTGCGTGTGGAAAAACGCTTTGGTGGACACACGGTCTAAGGGATCAGGGGGTGGAGCTGGGTAGGTTTAGGGGTGGGTTTAAGGATCAGGGGGTCTGGAGGAGTTGGATCTCCCCATGGATTTCAGGTTCTGCAGTGAGGACCATCTCGGCTAATGGGCCGCAGGGCGTCCATGGGTAAAGAGGATTCAATGCATGTTTAACAGAGCAGATATCATAGAAATCAAAGTCAGCATTTCTCTCTTTCTTTCACTAGTTTCCCCCCTAAGCTCCCTCCACCTCCATCTCCTCCTCACATGTGTAACTATAGGACTAATGGTGCTCTCTGCTGAGATGAAAGCTGGATCCTCCATTGTTTGGCACTTTTAAAGTCATATCCTTTTCTTTCTGTCTCTTATTCTTCTCCATTCTTCCCTTCCTCTCTACCCACTGCTATTTCTATCTTTTCCTCCCTCCCTTCATCTCCACAATGTTTATATGAGATTTGTTAGGTTGATAGGAGGCTCTGGGCAATCACTCAGACTATGAAAGTTTCATTTTTTGGGGGCCTCATACATCAAATAGAGATGTGCTTTGTCTTTCTTCGACAGAAACAAAAAAGACACCGCAGGCAATGGCATATTTATTTTTTTAAATAAATTTCCCTTTCCATAGGAAGGGTAGACAACACGGAGAAGGCAATGTTTCCCCTTCCCCCATCCTTATAAGACTGTGTAACTGGGGAAATGCCAACAGCACAGATAAATTCAGCTCCTAAGGCAGAATTAAATCCGGCTGTCCAGAGGGATCCCTCCTGTTGGGAATGTCCTTTTCCTTTCTTCTCTTAAACCTTATGATCAGCAAGCTTCACTAAAATGACCCTGAGGTGAGTCGGCATGATTCACACACTAAACCGTAATAGATTTTGTGATGTTTCAGCATGAAAGGAAAATGCCCAAATGACTGTGAAACGTCTGCCAAAACTTGTAAACATATAAAAAATGATAAAAGGCAAAATGCTTCTGTGAGGTAAATTTGAACTATGCAGTATGCCATAGCAAGTGAATATAGCAGCTGTTTTGGTAACACTTTACTTTGATGCTCCCTTCTGAACATTGTTGACATTAAGTAACATTGCAACTACTGTACATGTCTACTAACTCTCATTAGAGTGTTAGACTGGTAGGTTAGGGTTTGTATAAGTGGACTTATAATTGTAAAGTTACCTATAGTCAGTGGAATGACCGTTTGAGGACCATCGCAATAAAGAGTAAGTAGATATTAAGCAGACATTTAACTCATTTTTAATAGGAGTTAGTTGACGTACTGTAGTTGCAAAATTACTTAAAGTCGACAGAATATTAAGAGGGGACCATTAAAATACACCGTACAGACTGTAATATTCATCTTTATGCCGATGATACAGTCATTTACTGAAGTAAACTCACTATCTCTGGGATAAACATCGCTTTACAGCATGATTTCAATTCTATACAGCAGAGGCTATTTGCTAACAAACTTCTCCTTAATAAATCAAAGTCCTACTCTTTATTGTTCCATACAAAACCCTTGGATAGTGTTGAAAACAACCTTAATCTTTATTTTCTTGATTCCTCTCCTTTAAAGTCAACTGAGAGCTTTAAATATCTTGGTGTTTGGTTGGAAACTGATTTATCTTTCAAAACTCATGTACAAGCATTGACAAACAAACTTTACTCTCGTCTTAAAATACTTTATCAATCTGTTAAACGTTTTAATTTTCAGGTCAGGTTAGTCCTCATTACAAAAATATGTTTATAAATACACGTAAATACATAAAATAACAGACTTTCTGTTTACAGATTTGCTCACATATTGGCTTTCTCTGAGAATATAAAGCTTTATCAGGAAAAGTGAAAATCAAGCTTTGAAATATTTATTGAATCAAAATCTGGATTTTTTTTTTTTGATATGTGTGTTAATTATGTGCTATCTGTGATTTTAATATGTCATTGGTGCAATATTGTGTTGTAATCTATGGCACAGTGGGTGGTGAAGAATCATGGGTAATGGGATGAGTTCCAGTGGGGAGGGTGGACATATATCAGGAATAATTCTCTGCTGTGGTGGCATCCACTGACTAATGAAAAAGGGCAGGCACTATACTACAGGCAGGCACAAGCAATATAACCAGCCACATTGGCTGTAATCTCTTCATTACACAACTCACTTATCAAATGACAAGCGATTGGTAATTTAATGGCCCCAGAATAAGCCAAATGCCCAATTCAACCAAATGAGAGTGAGAGCATTGAGGTTGCTTTGTGAAACAGAATATCTGCAGGCTAAATTAATAGAGTGGAATCCAAACGACTGAGATCACTAGTGCAAAATTGTATTTAGCATTTTTCTAAATTAATATTTTAAATGATTTGAAACTCTAAACACTTTTTTTCATTTCAAATAATGTTACAAGTACAATATTAAAATGAATGTTGAATGTATAAATGTTTTACTGACACGTTTGATCAGTCCGTTCACATGACAACGTTTACAACTAAAAAGGTAAAACTTTTTATACGTTTTGGCTGTTCATGTTCACGACAACGCCGTTTGGATGGCCTGAAAATACAGTTATCGTCTCTGTGTAAACAACAAAAACATGGATTTGTGATATTTGTGATGACCCATAACTTTTAAACAGTAGTCTAAATAAATCCTAGATTTTTAATGTAGAGACTGTTGGATCCCACTGTACATGATATTTAATAGCTCTTAGGTTTGTCCTAATGCAAACATTTAAGATGTCTATTGTTGATATGTGGATTTTACATAATAATGAACTATTTGGTGCCTTTAGCGACAAATTATTAATGTTATTAAAAATGGCAGTTGTTTCGAATCCTCTGGATAGTGTTCGTGATGATCGACAAACCATTTTAGCCTCTTGTAAAACCCTATGAGGATTAAATAATTTTGTTTAGCATGTGTGGCCAAAATTAATTACCAGCTTGTATTATTCGGGGTAACACAGACTCACTAGCTGTAAGACACTGTGTTCGCAAGGTTAATTTGTGAGGTATCTTGCATTTGTATGTTGTCATTAGATTAAGCTCTCTGAAGACTTCTTCTCAGGGATTTCCCTTCGTCCTGCCTCAGAGAGGTGTGATATGCAGGTGGTGTTGAGCGCAGCTCACTTCAGCGACTAACCCTTGAGAAGAAGCCTACATCGCTCTCCTGAGTAATTACCCAGCAGCGCTAGAGCGAGTAGACTGGAAAACAACAAGCCGGTGCTAAACGTTCATTACAGCAATCACTTCAGAGGAGCGCAGCACTTAACAACTGCACAGACTTCACCAGAAACACTTAACAAAAAAACAGGCATCCAATTATAACTCCATCCTCGATGAACTGAGCCTCATCCACTTAAAGGTGAAGCTCATGCTGAGAGTCTGAGCAGGAACAGATTCTAGTGTCTGTTAGCATTAGCATTAGCTCGAGCATATCGGTTCGGGTCAGGGTCCGACGGGAGAGTAACCGGCCGATACAAGGACCAGAAACAGATGGCCACGGGTCTATTAATACATCAGACGACCTGCGTGGTCAAAGCCAAACATGCACGTCTGCCAGTTGCTGCCGGCTGTCCACCTGGGAAGCAGCGGGGGATCATTTGACTTAATTAGCTTAATGAGAAAAACAATGGGAGACACAATGTCCGTCAGTCGGTAAATGAGGTCTGGAGAGGTTGTATTGTTTTACCTTACTTTAATATATGCAAGTTATCTTTGCGTCTTAGCTATTGAAGATGGACAGACAGCGACAGCAGGATATAAAAAAAGGTCAGCGATAAAGTTAAATACCCTTTTTGTAATATTTTGAGAGTGAGAATTATTAATTAGCCATATTTATATGAAACACAGACTACTAATTCTTAGTTAGCAAGAGGCTGTGTGTTGTTATTTTAGAAAAAAAGACTTACAAATTATAATTTGTGTCAATCATTAATCAGCAGCCCAATGTTTGCAGCAATTATATCTCTAAAAGTATTGTAAAAAAAATTAAATACCGTATTTCATTTTTGAAATTTAACGTAGACAAAATAACACGTTGTATATTGACACACAAAATTATATACGTCAAACAACAGTTAGCCTAAGGTATCTGCCAGTCTAACCTGGATCACGTCAGATTAGGGTAACTGGTGCAGCATCGGTTGTGATTCAAAGAGCAGTGTTGTAGTCGAGACCACCTCACTCGAGTCCGAGTCGAAACAGAGACCAGAGAGAGTCGAGTCCGAGTCAAGACCGAATCCATAGAGAGTCGAGTCCGAGTCCGAGTCGAGTCCGAGACCAGTGACGGTCGAGTCCGAGTCGAGACCGAGACCAGTGAGGGTTGATTACCTAATTTACTTTTATTTACTTAGAGAAATCCTTTATTTTTACTGAATTTACAGTTTATAGTTTAAAAAATATGATCAGTTTAGGATAAAAAGGCCACATACTGTAGTAGGTGGTGTTAAAAGTAATTTTATTACAATTTGTCATGCGCAGTTGCGCACTAGAAAATCACCAATCACTGGGCGTGTCAATCAATTTAAAGAAATATTTTGTTAACATACATTAATAATCATGAAAAATATTTTGAATTGAACTCGAGTGGACTCGGGAATAAGTCCGAGTCCTAAAAAAAAAAAAATGTTCGAGTACGAGTCAATTCCGAGTCCAAATGCACACGAGTCCATGACAAGACCAAGACCATTAAAATATGGACTCGAGACCGAGTCCGAGACGAGTACTACAAAATTGATTCAAAGTCCAAATTGGGATTGGGAGTCTCTGGCACAGAACCTACAGGTGAACTCTGAAGCAGGTTGGGAAGTGTGTCTCCTGGCCTTCCTCCCTAGCCGCTTTTCCTCAGACTGATGATTAAAAGTCAGCTCTGAGTTGTAGAGGCCTTTCAGCATAGCCAGTTTCCCCTGAGGTATGTTGGAGGTGGCTGCTTCCCAAGAGTCAGGGTTGATTCCAAGGGCCTCAAACATCTTTGTACCTCATTTGGTGTCTCCCTGTTGGTCACATTCCTTGTAACAGCTCGCCTTACAGGAGATCCAATGGAATGCGTCATCCATTCGGTCAACATGACCAAGCGTTGCATTTGTCTTGGCTTTAGAGGGCTGAACGTGGAAGAGATCCCTGCTCTCTCAAGGTTGGTGCATTTGAGGATTTTGTCCTGCCAGGTGATGTCTAGGATGTGATGGAGGCAACTCAAGCGGAAGGCATTGAGTCTACATTGACTCCATGACTTGATACGTTAAGACCATGACTCACTGCCATAGAGGAGCGTGTTCACGTAAAACCTTGAGACCTGAACTTTCAACGCATTCTCACCCCAAGGCGTCACCTTTGACCATGCTTCAATATTTGACGCTTTAGGCGCCCTTTACCGTCAGTTACAAGACGCGATCCTACGGTGTCATCTAACTGACGCTAAAGGAAAAGTCAACTTGTAATTGGTCAACACTCTCTTCTTTAATCTGGGCATGGTTGTGATTACCTTTCCAATGCGCCTGTTCAGCTCAGAGAAGGATCCCAGGTGCGCAAAGTCATGTACAGCCTCAAGTTTGTAATCAGAGATTGAAATGCTGGGTGGAGGACTTACTTTTGTCACACAAATTGTCTTCTTAACTCTTGACTCTTTAAAGAGTCAACTACCTGACTAGTCTAAGCCCTAAAACACAAAAATTGGCAATATACAATTTTAGCAACCCAATTAAAAAAGTACAAGCTTACGAACAAAAGTGCTTCCATCAAAAGCAGGGGATATTGATACTGTAAAACATGATTACATTCATGCAGTTTCACAAGTTCACACTTACAAATAATTGGATAGAGTAAAATAGTATTTGGCCTGCTCTCTGAGGAGAGGGCTCCAAGCTCTGTATTTGGCCCGAGCCCAGAGTACTCCCACTGTTTCCCTGACTGGGATAGGAACTAGTCCATAGTGAGGAGTCGGGGTGCAAAGAGTCCGCTATTAACCTCTTTTAGTGCTGATTGAGTAGA
Organism: Pimephales promelas; assembly: GCF_988280905.1. Lineage (NCBI taxonomy): Eukaryota > Metazoa > Chordata > Actinopteri > Cypriniformes > Leuciscidae > Pimephales > Pimephales promelas. The sequence continues at coordinate 23,591,461 of NC_142786.1, read as the reverse complement.
TCATTTGAATGTGTGCCCCTTGAACTTTGTTAATAAAACATCACATTGTTTGCAAAATGCTCTGGATTGAAGGAGCTTTTGTGTGTGTGTGTGTGTGTGTGCATTTGTGGCTGATACTGAGGTTCCTAGCAATGTTTTATTCACCTGGTCATTTAAGGTACTGTAAACAGTTTTATTATAGAATAGTGCACAGAAAATACCCTTATTTGACAGATACAACAGAAATGGGTGTCCTGAGATATGGCACCTGTCTCTGTGACATCCCTGGGCTCAGTAAATAGCACAGAAGAATCTGACTGCTGGAGGCTAGTTTAGGCCAATGGGCATAGTTAAAATTCATAAATGTCACTCATGTAAGCATATTCAGACTTGTTTAATTTCTTCTATACTGTTTTGTTTCTTGTATCTACGTATGCGTCTAATCTATGTTTGTATGTATGTATGTATCAATGTATCTATCTATGTATCAATTTATGTGTCTATGTATCACTGTATGTACTGTATCTTTCTTTCTTTCTTTCTTTCTATCTAATTTTCTATAATTATTGTATATTTTACAATTTGTCTTAAGACAATTATTGTACGCTGAAAAATTACAGGTAATGTTTTTCATGCAAGTTCTACTTCTTTTTGTTTCAAGTTTAACAAGTTTGGTTCTATATTTACAAACTATATTCTATATTTTCTAACGGCAAGCCAATTTTCAAAATGGCCAATTAAGGCACATGTTATATTTGCTCTCTTCAAGACATCAGCATAACATCACGCTTGTCAGTAAAATTAGAGGACCTGCCCTGCTGACTTCAGTGATGTTTATTCAGCAAAATCTTTGCTGTATCATAGTATTATTAATATATATATATATATATATATTTCTGTATGTAATGTTACGAACAAAGAACAAACATATGTTCATAATAAGCAAACATATAATATACAGTCTCAATATTGTGTCAGCATGACTAATGTTGAAGCTAATAATAAAATATTTTTTTTTTACTTCAGGCTATTCTTGTCACAACTGATGTGGTAGTTCTCAGAATCAAGACGAGTTAAGCAAAGTTCACACTACAGGATTTTAAGCCCGATATATGCCCGATTTGCAAATCGTTGAGCTCGCCGACAGGTTCAGGTGTTATCGCGTGCAAATCGCGGGGGACTAGCGGACGATGAACGCTTGCCAATCTGTTAGTATGAAGGAGCCAACAACGCCACTCGCAGACACGTCGCTGAGCCCAGAAAAATATCTTGCCTGCTAGATATCCAGAGCCGCCGCGCGACTCAACCTCAGTGATGTCGTGAGTACAGCCAATCATAGCAACGCATTGGTTGAGGACACCAGGTAAATCTTTTTTTTCTTCTTTTTTTTCAGAGCAGATCGTCGCGCAAACAGTGTGCAGCACTAGTTTCTATCTCACATCCATATTCGTGTGTTGTGTTCTCTTCTTCGCTGGGTATAGGCGCACGTGCTGTTTCGCGTCATTTCTGGTTCGTTTTATTGCGTGTTTTTTCGTGACAAAACGTGGTTTGTAGACAAGATAGAATCGTTGGGTGACAGAGTTGTTGTCAACTCGTTATTTATTTGATTATTTTCAGGATTTAGACCGTAAAATAGTACTGAAACAGCTCTCATTGAGTCACAAATGATTTGCTCGTATCATCCGATCGTGGTTGTATCTCTATGTAGTGCGTTGTCAACTCGTGTAGTGAGTTACCTCCTGTTGTGGATCAATCACGTTGTGTTGTGTGGTGTGAACAGCTAAACAACTTGAACACTCATGATTTCACTGAGAGCAAGTCATGTAGTGTGAACCGCACAGTTCATCCCGACGTTTTAAAATCATGTAGTGTGAACAAGGCTTAAGATTAAATGCTAACTTTCTTTAATGAACACTAGGGAAGGCAACGAGAACAATCACACAAACTACTTGCATTTAGCAAACACCTAGCATTAATTCAATCTCAAACCATTTCATTAAAATAAGTTATTATTCCACCACGTGTGTAACGTCATAAATAAACGTGGTTGAACGACCACTTTGCGACACTATGGTTTCGGGAAACTAGTCAGTTGATTTCTTCAATGATGCATCGTACTATGGTAGTGAAACATCGAGTTACGTCGTTGTATGGGAAACGCACCCCAGGGCCATGGACTTTGCATGGGACTCAGGATTTGCCACTCTGGGACCCATAGTCGTAAATGTGTTGTGTATGTATATAGGTTTTTTTTACATATTCACTTGCTGGTCAACAACAAATAAATACTGTAACTGCTAGATAGCTGACTAAATAGGGGGTAGTAGTAAAACTACATTGTAACAATATTAACCTGTTTGCAACATTGAATGTGGTGACTTGACTTGAAATTATTCTTAATTTACTTATTTTAAATAGTTGTTACTTATTTGTTTTATCATACATTTATTTAATTTTATTATCCAGTGATTTATTATTTTACTTTTTTTGGCAAAATACTCATTGGAAAAATCTAATTAAATAAATTTAACTTTAAATAAATATAAACAATAAAACAGTTTTGTTATGATTTCTATGTTTTTTTTTATATTTAGTGATATTTAGTATTGTTTCATTTATGTTTGTTTGTCTTATTCGTTTAATTTTGTTTTATTTTAATAACATTTTTCTCCTTTGAGGCACTTTACTTGGTAAAACCACAGTTGTCTTACTAACCTTAACCATTCTGCATGTTAGAAAGACATGCAGCTGTTAGTTAGCTTTTCTGACACAGCTGTCAAGGCAGTGCAGCCAAACCATGTAGAATCATATTCTGTCAGTTAGCAGACCACTAATAACCAGAATAAGTTGTCACTGAAGCTTAAACTTGGCTTTTCATTTCTTATAGCGCCCACAGCGGCCTTAAGTGCTGCCATACAATAGTGGGAAAAATAGAATTTGTGTGAGCTTTCATACTTTAATAGGCCGGATATATTCTCTAGACACAGCTATTTCTCCACAGTCATTCAATAAAGTAGCACGAGCAGCTAAGTGGAAGCTGACTAACCAATAAAAATGGCATTGATGATAAGTGTGAATAAAAGATGATCAGTGTGAAAGATGTTACGAGAGCATGAGCTTGTCCATTGCCTCTGTTTGAATGTGTGGTCTTCATCGGTGGAAACGGATGGGGTTCAGTGTGCTTGGGCTGAGGCTTAATGAAGCGGTAAGCAGCACCTGTGGCCCACTGTCGATCTGGAGCAGTGGCCTGGGATGGGAGCAGCTGAGAACTGTTGGCCCGCATAGGGAGCAGAGCAGAGATCAGGGGCCGACCCGATTCATTCCGGCTGGGCCAAACTGTGTGTTCGGCCTCCTTGCCAGAATAATCTCCAGTGGGCCACAAGGCTCCTCGAGTTACAGCTTCTCCCATCACTTCTTGTGTAATGTTTCTCTTGTTTTGTAGTACTGGACTCCGAGAGTAAGCTGCTGACTATTGGAGAGAGTATATAGGCTGAGGGACGACAGATGATCTGGGTCATGTACTGTATGGATGGCTTTGCATGTCAAGTGTGAAAGCATAGGTGACGGCACCTGTTGAGGCGAGGTAAAGTATTGCCATAGATGAGAGGTAGATCATTTGCAAAAACTATATAGCTTTTGCAAATGATCTATATCAATGTATGGACAGGTTTGTCAAGGCTACATGTGAAGTTAAATAAAAACTAAACTATTATTCCTAATTATACCGTATGAAGAAGGTTTCTAACATAGGGTTATCATAATAAGAATTCTCGTAAGGTTCAAACAAAAAATATAAATATAAAGGAAAAAAAAACAAACAATATTTCATAGTTTTGAAGAATGTCATTTTGTCTAAAATGTTTTGAATTTGAAGGATACTGTAATGAAGTGAAACTTTATTATTATTATTTGCAAGGATTGTTGACAATTTAGAACCTACATATGGAGAAATGGATCTGGATAAATTTGTTTTGACATAAAATAAATTTTACCTCCCATGTAGAAAATTTGATGCTTGTTTCCACCACAGAATAAAAAATAAATGAATAAATAAATAAAATAAATATAAATAAAAGGTTGTTGCGACTTTATTTAACATAATTCTGTCTTTGTATCTCATAAAAAGAGTCATAATATAAAGTTGTAATTGCAAGTTATAAAATCAGAAATGTGTAATATAAAGTCACAATTGTGAGTTATAAAGTCAGAATTGCTTGATATGTCACCATTGCGAGAAAGTCAGAATTGCATGATAAACTCCCAATTGCGAGAAAGTCAGAAAAATGTAAGATATAAACTTGCAATTGATAAAAATTTACAATTATCTTTTAAATAGTTTTATTGTGGCAAAAAAGAGCTTCCATAGTCACATAGGTAATGTATGGGCCTTTTCTAAATATATCGTCACATGACCAATACTGTACACAGGCGACATAGTTCACCCACTGACACATCTACCCAACTCATCACTTCCAATGAAGGCATGAAACCGAAAATACATAATGAGATCATTAGCTAAAAACATTTTATTGAATCTTTGCCTGTGGCACAGTCTGACTATGGTAATGCTCCAGTCTTCAACAATCTGTCTGTTGTCTGCAATTGTAGGCCAAAGTGACTGAGGCTATTTACACACACAAATAAGGTCAACTGAAAGACAAATGTGGCCAAATATCTGCTTTTAAAATTGTGGCCCAAGGTGACTGTTAATTAAAAATGAATGTACTGTTTACAATATCATGCTCAATGGTATGAAATGTAGTTGACTTGGTTTTAAGTGTTTAACATATTGTCGCCAAACCTCCCACTCTCGTGACTACATTAGAGATTCTACAATAGTTTGTGCAAGTTTTCCTCTAAACAGAAGCTATGATTTGCATCTGACTGACAGCCAAGAATCACAGACAGAACCAGATTGTTAGCCCATTTAAATACAACACCTTTCAGCATTTTTACACGACAGCGCGGGTGGGTTTTTTTAGTTAATGTTTTGTCATTGTGATGTACAGAGAGCATCCCTGACAGAAGCAGAGTTAAGCTGACATTTGCAAATGTTTTGTCTAAGAATTCTAGAGGATGGAGACAGGCAATAGACTCACACATTTATATTTTGAGAATGTATCCTGTCTTTAACATTGAAAAAAAAAAAAATGTCAGCATGTCCTGTACGGTGTGAGAGACGATCTGTTTCAGAGGGAGACTTAATCAACAGACCGATATCATTGTGTGTGTGTGTGTGTGTGTGTGTGTTACAGTACTCCATCTGCAGACCCTGTGGGGATCGACGTGTTGGAAGAGTTCAGCCAAGAGTCCACAAGAAACGTGTGAATCATTAACAACCTCTTAACCAGTACAGAGTTCTGGGAAGGTGCCAGTGTGTCTTCTATAGTTAGTTTGCTTTCCTGTCCACACTCCAGGCTTTCCAGAGTTCCTTGTTGATGTCCATCATCTGTCTTATTTTCATGGCTTATTTGCCTTTATTAAATAGGACATTGTAGTCAAATTTGAAAGTGGCAGAGGATGAGGACTTGAGAAGCTACCCAAAACTGATTTGAATTTTAGGTTGACTAGTGTTAGGGATAGTGATGTAGTACTCAAGTCTGGTCTCGGTCTCGAATTTTCTGACTCGTCTCGGACTTGTTCCTTCAAAGACTCGGTCTTGAGTCAGTCTCGGACCACAGTGGGGGGAGAAGGACTCGTAATTTTCAGACCGAGTCCTCGAGATTTTTTTTTGTAGCGCATTTTTTTAATGTTCATATTAAAAAAAAAAAAAAAAAAAAACCACAACACATAACAATTATAATAATAAAATGCAATGACCGGCATTATTTGAAAATGACATCCCAATGCAAAGATACTGCCGTCAGAGCATCAGTGTCTTCAGTTTCTGCTTGCTGTGAGTAGCAGCAAGATGAGCAACGAGTCTGCCATCATCTAATTCATGGTGACCAAACACCTGCATTATATGACTGACAGACAAGCACGGTTTGACCTAAAAATATCAAAATTGAAACTGTGCGGAAACAAAGACACCTACATCTTGGATGCCCTTGAGGTAAGCTAAAACATACTAAAAACTATCCCTTTAAGACTTTAAGACGACTGCTCTAAACAATTCCCAATCTAGCTTAGTCTGTAGGCCAACTGTTGATTATTAACTGGAGTGATATTAAATCATGAATATCAAAACTGAGTGTTGGGACAAATGTTGGGACAAAATCTCGACTCGGACTCGACCCTTCAAAGACTCGCTCTTGACTCGGACACGACTGTATTTGAAAACCAACGGACTCGGTCTCGACTCGCACTCGACCCTTCAAAGACTCGATCTTGACTCGGACTCGACTGTATTTGAAAACCAACGGACTCGGTCTCGACTCGCACTCGACCCTTCAAAGACTCGATCTTGACTCGGACTTGACTGTATTTGAAAACCAACGGACTCGGTCTCGACTCGGACTCGACCCTTCAAAGATTCGGTCTTGACTCGGACTCGACTGTATTTGAAAACCAACGGACTCAGTCTCGACTCGGACTCGACCCTTCAAAGACTTGGTGTTGACTCGGACTCGACTGTATTTGAAAACCAACGGACTCGCTCTCGACTCGGACTCGACCCTTCAAAGACTCTGTCTTGACTTGGACTCTACTCTATTTGAAAACCAACAGACTCGGTCTCGACTCGGACTCGACCCTTCAAAGACTCGGTTTTGACTCGGACTCTACTGTATTTGAAAACCAACGGACTCGGTCTCGACTCGGACTCGACCCTTCAAAGACTCGGTCTTGACTCGGACTCGGCATAGGCGGTCTCGTCCCCATTACTAGTTAGGGAAGACATTATTTGGAATATTCAGCATTTGGATGTTTTTGGATATTCTAATATTAGTAGCATCTGGCTGAATTTGATTGAAAAAGTGTGATGAAACAGCTTTCCATGGATAAATTAACCAAATATCGCAGTTATGCCTCTCTGCTTACAGAAATTTTTGATGTAACAAAATATATTACTGAAAATAAAAAGTAATTTGTATTTGGGATGGCATGTGGACTTTTCCAAATGCAATGCGTGCACTGTGGGGTTAGCACAACTCTCGTCAGATGACACAAGCACTTAATATTTAAAACGCAAGAGCAGATTTGACAGAAGGAGGCCTATTTCAGCCTAACAACTAAAATGGAGAACAACTGTTGAGACAACATCACAAATAAAGAAGAGGGCTCCCAGGTTAAATCAACAGTGTAAACAGAAGCGAATTACTCCCCTTTTGAAATTAGTTGTTAACACAAAAACAATGGACAAGACAGGCCCATCTCTCGGAGAACACATTAAGCCTTAATGAGACTGAAGGAATTTTTGTGCTGGTGCGGTGACTTTGGTGCCGGCTTACGCTGATTAACAATTTACACTTTTCTTTTTCCGCCTCGACTGGGCTTGCTTTGATGCATTTCAACAGTGCTGTTTCAGACGGGAGAATGATTTAGCTGGGAAGGACTAAGTATCACTGGAAGTCGTCTGACCTTGGAATCAATTAGGCAGAACTAGTAGAGCAAATCAAAAATAAAAAAACTGGACTGCCAGTGTATTCAGAAACTAATTAGACCAGACCCTTCGCAGGATAATATCCACAGATGCACCACCTGGGTGCACTGTTCTCAACAGACAAATAAAACACAGAGACTCCATTTTTGTAAAAGATAACACGGGAGACAAGGGCTAGTAAATGTGATTTTTTTTTTTTTCTGAGGGAAGGATATATATATATATATATATATATATATATATATATATATATATATATATATATATATAATGATTTCAAACATGTAACCAAAGTGCTAAGAAGAGACAAAGAAAGACTTACAAGATTTGAAGAGGAAAAAAAGTGTTGAATGTTGTTGTGTTTAGCCAATTACTAGCATTCTTCCCTCTCACAGACACAAAAACACACATGCACACACACTGACATGTGTGTCTGTCTGTGCAGAACACAGAAGCGACAGAGTAAACGCATTACTCCACAACAATATCCCCCCCTCCGAACACACTCGCACTCTCTGAGCTGCTCTTCACATTCATCTTCATCCATATATCTCCAGCTTCATTAGCTGAATGGGCAATAAATCCAACACCTCTTTTCTCACTTGTTTTTGAAACAGTGCTCATTGGCTGATACTCATTATGAAGCTTGAATGTGTCTCCGGGCCACTGCTCTGTCACAAATCACAGCTTCAATTCAGACCAAACTCAGATCTCAACAGCATCATTAACCACAGAACACACTTGTGTGAAGAACACACTTTATTCAGAGATTGTGACAACTGATATAGATTATACAACAAAAGACCTGATGTGACATTCAGATTTCTTGTATGAACTGACACACTATTAATTGCTTATGCATGTGCTTATAACTTATAATGTTTATGTATTACACCTTTTATTAAAAGGCCTGGAACTCACTTTTTAATGCTTTTTAAAAATACAGTAAAACAGTAATATTGTGAAATATTTTACTATAAAATATAATTTAAGTTTGTGATGGCAAAGCTGAATTTTCATTAGCTATTACTTATTAGATACTATTAGTTTTGGGGTGTTACTATACCCTCATGTCACGATGCGATACTGAACTCACAATACAATATTACTGTGATACTCCAAGATGTTAAATGGTTAACAAAAAATGCACAGTTGATTAAAATGGTAAATTTGGTATTACATTGGGGTTGTAAATGAATAAGCTTGAACTTGGTGCTGCTAACACAATGCACAGGACAATGGTGACACCAGAATACATGATTCTTCAGCTGAAAACACAGAATTATTTTAGACGAATACGCTTGCACTGACTAGATATATTCAGAATAATGTAGGCCACTTTTTACAGGCAACATAAGACATTTGACATTTTCTGAACCCCCCAGTGCGTTATTAGGGATCTAAGCAAGAAGTGCTGAAATCCTAATTGTAAGGATTTGTAAAACTGATTGTGCAGACCAAACCGTACGTGCTAGAGACTTGAAACCTGGCCAGATGGTAGGCCTCAATTTGGGGAGAACCTGTCAGAGTATGACCCCAATTGGCACATAGGTGGCGCTACAGCAACCAAAAGTACTACATTTATCATAACTCCTAGACCTAATTGACTTAGAATCAAGGTTTTACACCACTGTGATCTTTGACTCAAGACGCATTACACAAAATGATATCTCCAATTTCAATTTAGGCAGCAAAAATGTTCTGCTATGTCGAATTTTGTCCAAAACCTACTTTTGCGAACTAGTCCCTGGTTTTTCGCCCGATCAGAACCAGACCAGACAATTCTCTTTACTCTCTAGATAAATAATCATCAAAACAAGTTGAACTTTTGTATTTGGATGGCTATAGCAGGGTCATTTAAAAATGGGCGAGTCAAAATACACTCAAAAGCCTACACTCTAAAAAATGCTAGGTTGTTTTAACCCAATTTTGGGTCAAATATGGACAAACCCAGCTGTGGGGTTAAATTTGTAAACTGCATTTTTTAATCCAACAATTGGGTTTGTCCATATTTGACCCAAAATTGGGTAAAACAACCCAGCATTTTTTTTTTTTGAGTGTATAAATCCGAAATAAAACTCAGAACTTCACACACATGTGTGAGCATATGTGACATAACATCATTAACAAGCATGCAAAATTATATGGAGATCGGACCATAGATGGCACTATAATTGTCAAAAAGCTTAAAAATCCAAATATTTCCCAAGGTAAATTGCCTGTTTTGGTTGTAAATTGACTCAACCTCAACCTCAGTGATGTCGTGAGTACAGCCAATCATAGCAACGCATTGGTTGAGGACACCAGGTAAATCTTTTTTTTCTTCTTTTTTTTCAGAGCAGATCGTCGCGCAAACAGTGTGCAGCACTAGTTTCTATCTCACATCCATATTCGTGTGTTGTGTTCTCTTCTTCGCTGGGTATAGGCGCACGTGCTGTTTCGCGTCATTTCTGGTTCGTTTTATTGCGTGTTTTTTCGTGACAAAACGTGGTTTGTAGACAAGATAGAATCGTTGGGTGACAGAGTTGTTGTCAACTCGTTATTTATTTGATTATTTTCAGGATTTAGACCGTAAAATAGTACTGAAACAGCTCTCATTGAGTCACAAATGATTTGCTCGTATCATCCGATCGTGGTTGTATCTCTATGTAGTGCGTTGTCAACTCGTGTAGTGAGTTACCTCCTGTTGTGGATCAATCACGTTGTGTTGTGTGGTGTGAACAGCTAAACAACTTGAACACTCATGATTTCACTGAGAGCAAGTCATGTAGTGTGAACCGCACAGTTCATCCCGACGTTTTAAAATCATGTAGTGTGAACAAGGCTTAAGATTAAATGCTAACTTTCTTTAATGAACACTAGGGAAGGCAACGAGAACAATCACACAAACTACTTGCATTTAGCAAACACCTAGCATTAATTCAATCTCAAACCATTTCATTAAAATAAGTTATTATTCCACCACGTGTGTAACGTCATAAATAAACGTGGTTGAACGACCACTTTGCGACACTATGGTTTCGGGAAACTAGTCAGTTGATTTCTTCAATGATGCATCGTACTATGGTAGTGAAACATCGAGTTACGTCGTTGTATGGGAAACGCACCCCAGGGCCATGGACTTTGCATGGGACTCAGGATTTGCCACTCTGGGACCCATAGTCGTAAATGTGTTGTGTATGTATATAGGTTTTTTTTACATATTCACTTGCTGGTCAACAACAAATAAATACTGTAACTGCTAGATAGCTGACTAAATAGGGGGTAGTAGTAAAACTACATTGTAACAATATTAACCTGTTTGCAACATTGAATGTGGTGACTTGACTTGAAATTATTCTTAATTTACTTATTTTAAATAGTTGTTACTTATTTGTTTTATCATACATTTATTTAATTTTATTATCCAGTGATTTATTATTTTACTTTTTTTGGCAAAATACTCATTGGAAAAATCTAATTAAATAAATTTAACTTTAAATAAATATAAACAATAAAACAGTTTTGTTATGATTTCTATGTTTTTTTTTATATTTAGTGATATTTAGTATTGTTTCATTTATGTTTGTTTGTCTTATTCGTTTAATTTTGTTTTATTTTAATAACATTTTTCTCCTTTGAGGCACTTTACTTGGTAAAACCACAGTTGTCTTACTAACCTTAACCATTCTGCATGTTAGAAAGACATGCAGCTGTTAGTTAGCTTTTCTGACACAGCTGTCAAGGCAGTGCAGCCAAACCATGTAGAATCATATTCTGTCAGTTAGCAGACCACTAATAACCAGAATAAGTTGTCACTGAAGCTTAAACTTGGCTTTTCATTTCTTATAGCGCCCACAGCGGCCTTAAGTGCTGCCATACAATAGTGGGAAAAATAGAATTTGTGTGAGCTTTCATACTTTAATAGGCCGGATATATTCTCTAGACACAGCTATTTCTCCACAGTCATTCAATAAAGTAGCACGAGCAGCTAAGTGGAAGCTGACTAACCAATAAAAATGGCATTGATGATAAGTGTGAATAAAAGATGATCAGTGTGAAAGATGTTACGAGAGCATGAGCTTGTCCATTGCCTCTGTTTGAATGTGTGGTCTTCATCGGTGGAAACGGATGGGGTTCAGTGTGCTTGGGCTGAGGCTTAATGAAGCGGTAAGCAGCACCTGTGGCCCACTGTCGATCTGGAGCAGTGGCCTGGGATGGGAGCAGCTGAGAACTGTTGGCCCGCATAGGGAGCAGAGCAGAGATCAGGGGCCGACCCGATTCATTCCGGCTGGGCCAAACTGTGTGTTCGGCCTCCTTGCCAGAATAATCTCCAGTGGGCCACAAGGCTCCTCGAGTTACAGCTTCTCCCATCACTTCTTGTGTAATGTTTCTCTTGTTTTGTAGTACTGGACTCCGAGAGTAAGCTGCTGACTATTGGAGAGAGTATATAGGCTGAGGGACGACAGATGATCTGGGTCATGTACTGTATGGATGGCTTTGCATGTCAAGTGTGAAAGCATAGGTGACGGCACCTGTTGAGGCGAGGTAAAGTATTGCCATAGATGAGAGGTAGATCATTTGCAAAAACTATATAGCTTTTGCAAATGATCTATATCAATGTATGGACAGGTTTGTCAAGGCTACATGTGAAGTTAAATAAAAACTAAACTATTATTCCTAATTATACCGTATGAAGAAGGTTTCTAACATAGGGTTATCATAATAAGAATTCTCGTAAGGTTCAAACAAAAAATATAAATATAAAGGAAAAAAAAACAAACAATATTTCATAGTTTTGAAGAATGTCATTTTGTCTAAAATGTTTTGAATTTGAAGGATACTGTAATGAAGTGAAACTTTATTATTATTATTTGCAAGGATTGTTGACAATTTAGAACCTACATATGGAGAAATGGATCTGGATAAATTTGTTTTGACATAAAATAAATTTTACCTCCCATGTAGAAAATTTGATGCTTGTTTCCACCACAGAATAAAAAATAAATGAATAAATAAATAAAATAAATATAAATAAAAGGTTGTTGCGACTTTATTTAACATAATTCTGTCTTTGTATCTCATAAAAAGAGTCATAATATAAAGTTGTAATTGCAAGTTATAAAATCAGAAATGTGTAATATAAAGTCACAATTGTGAGTTATAAAGTCAGAATTGCTTGATATGTCACCATTGCGAGAAAGTCAGAATTGCATGATAAACTCCCAATTGCGAGAAAGTCAGAAAAATGTAAGATATAAACTTGCAATTGATAAAAATTTACAATTATCTTTTAAATAGTTTTATTGTGGCAAAAAAGAGCTTCCATAGTCACATAGGTAATGTATGGGCCTTTTCTAAATATATCGTCACATGACCAATACTGTACACAGGCGACATAGTTCACCCACTGACACATCTACCCAACTCATCACTTCCAATGAAGGCATGAAACCGAAAATACATAATGAGATCATTAGCTAAAAACATTTTATTGAATCTTTGCCTGTGGCACAGTCTGACTATGGTAATGCTCCAGTCTTCAACAATCTGTCTGTTGTCTGCAATTGTAGGCCAAAGTGACTGAGGCTATTTACACACACAAATAAGGTCAACTGAAAGACAAATGTGGCCAAATATCTGCTTTTAAAATTGTGGCCCAAGGTGACTGTTAATTAAAAATGAATGTACTGTTTACAATATCATGCTCAATGGTATGAAATGTAGTTGACTTGGTTTTAAGTGTTTAACATATTGTCGCCAAACCTCCCACTCTCGTGACTACATTAGAGATTCTACAATAGTTTGTGCAAGTTTTCCTCTAAACAGAAGCTATGATTTGCATCTGACTGACAGCCAAGAATCACAGACAGAACCAGATTGTTAGCCCATTTAAATACAACACCTTTCAGCATTTTTACACGACAGCGCGGGTGGGTTTTTTTAGTTAATGTTTTGTCATTGTGATGTACAGAGAGCATCCCTGACAGAAGCAGAGTTAAGCTGACATTTGCAAATGTTTTGTCTAAGAATTCTAGAGGATGGAGACAGGCAATAGACTCACACATTTATATTTTGAGAATGTATCCTGTCTTTAACATTGAAAAAAAAAAAAATGTCAGCATGTCCTGTACGGTGTGAGAGACGATCTGTTTCAGAGGGAGACTTAATCAACAGACCGATATCATTGTGTGTGTGTGTGTGTGTGTGTGTGTTACAGTACTCCATCTGCAGACCCTGTGGGGATCGACGTGTTGGAAGAGTTCAGCCAAGAGTCCACAAGAAACGTGTGAATCATTAACAACCTCTTAACCAGTACAGAGTTCTGGGAAGGTGCCAGTGTGTCTTCTATAGTTAGTTTGCTTTCCTGTCCACACTCCAGGCTTTCCAGAGTTCCTTGTTGATGTCCATCATCTGTCTTATTTTCATGGCTTATTTGCCTTTATTAAATAGGACATTGTAGTCAAATTTGAAAGTGGCAGAGGATGAGGACTTGAGAAGCTACCCAAAACTGATTTGAATTTTAGGTTGACTAGTGTTAGGGATAGTGATGTAGTACTCAAGTCTGGTCTCGGTCTCGAATTTTCTGACTCGTCTCGGACTTGTTCCTTCAAAGACTCGGTCTTGAGTCAGTCTCGGACCACAGTGGGGGGAGAAGGACTCGTAATTTTCAGACCGAGTCCTCGAGATTTTTTTTTGTAGCGCATTTTTTTAATGTTCATATTAAAAAAAAAAAAAAAAAAAAACCACAACACATAACAATTATAATAATAAAATGCAATGACCGGCATTATTTGAAAATGACATCCCAATGCAAAGATACTGCCGTCAGAGCATCAGTGTCTTCAGTTTCTGCTTGCTGTGAGTAGCAGCAAGATGAGCAACGAGTCTGCCATCATCTAATTCATGGTGACCAAACACCTGCATTATATGACTGACAGACAAGCACGGTTTGACCTAAAAATATCAAAATTGAAACTGTGCGGAAACAAAGACACCTACATCTTGGATGCCCTTGAGGTAAGCTAAAACATACTAAAAACTATCCCTTTAAGACTTTAAGACGACTGCTCTAAACAATTCCCAATCTAGCTTAGTCTGTAGGCCAACTGTTGATTATTAACTGGAGTGATATTAAATCATGAATATCAAAACTGAGTGTTGGGACAAATGTTGGGACAAAATCTCGACTCGGACTCGACCCTTCAAAGACTCGCTCTTGACTCGGACACGACTGTATTTGAAAACCAACGGACTCGGTCTCGACTCGCACTCGACCCTTCAAAGACTCGATCTTGACTCGGACTCGACTGTATTTGAAAACCAACGGACTCGGTCTCGACTCGCACTCGACCCTTCAAAGACTCGATCTTGACTCGGACTTGACTGTATTTGAAAACCAACGGACTCGGTCTCGACTCGGACTCGACCCTTCAAAGATTCGGTCTTGACTCGGACTCGACTGTATTTGAAAACCAACGGACTCAGTCTCGACTCGGACTCGACCCTTCAAAGACTTGGTGTTGACTCGGACTCGACTGTATTTGAAAACCAACGGACTCGCTCTCGACTCGGACTCGACCCTTCAAAGACTCTGTCTTGACTTGGACTCTACTCTATTTGAAAACCAACAGACTCGGTCTCGACTCGGACTCGACCCTTCAAAGACTCGGTTTTGACTCGGACTCTACTGTATTTGAAAACCAACGGACTCGGTCTCGACTCGGACTCGACCCTTCAAAGACTCGGTCTTGACTCGGACTCGGCATAGGCGGTCTCGTCCCCATTACTAGTTAGGGAAGACATTATTTGGAATATTCAGCATTTGGATGTTTTTGGATATTCTAATATTAGTAGCATCTGGCTGAATTTGATTGAAAAAGTGTGATGAAACAGCTTTCCATGGATAAATTAACCAAATATCGCAGTTATGCCTCTCTGCTTACAGAAATTTTTGATGTAACAAAATATATTACTGAAAATAAAAAGTAATTTGTATTTGGGATGGCATGTGGACTTTTCCAAATGCAATGCGTGCACTGTGGGGTTAGCACAACTCTCGTCAGATGACACAAGCACTTAATATTTAAAACGCAAGAGCAGATTTGACAGAAGGAGGCCTATTTCAGCCTAACAACTAAAATGGAGAACAACTGTTGAGACAACATCACAAATAAAGAAGAGGGCTCCCAGGTTAAATCAACAGTGTAAACAGAAGCGAATTACTCCCCTTTTGAAATTAGTTGTTAACACAAAAACAATGGACAAGACAGGCCCATCTCTCGGAGAACACATTAAGCCTTAATGAGACTGAAGGAATTTTTGTGCTGGTGCGGTGACTTTGGTGCCGGCTTACGCTGATTAACAATTTACACTTTTCTTTTTCCGCCTCGACTGGGCTTGCTTTGATGCATTTCAACAGTGCTGTTTCAGACGGGAGAATGATTTAGCTGGGAAGGACTAAGTATCACTGGAAGTCGTCTGACCTTGGAATCAATTAGGCAGAACTAGTAGAGCAAATCAAAAATAAAAAAACTGGACTGCCAGTGTATTCAGAAACTAATTAGACCAGACCCTTCGCAGGATAATATCCACAGATGCACCACCTGGGTGCACTGTTCTCAACAGACAAATAAAACACAGAGACTCCATTTTTGTAAAAGATAACACGGGAGACAAGGGCTAGTAAATGTGATTTTTTTTTTTTTCTGAGGGAAGGATATATATATATATATATATATATATATATATATATATATATATATATATATAATGATTTCAAACATGTAACCAAAGTGCTAAGAAGAGACAAAGAAAGACTTACAAGATTTGAAGAGGAAAAAAAGTGTTGAATGTTGTTGTGTTTAGCCAATTACTAGCATTCTTCCCTCTCACAGACACAAAAACACACATGCACACACACTGACATGTGTGTCTGTCTGTGCAGAACACAGAAGCGACAGAGTAAACGCATTACTCCACAACAATATCCCCCCCTCCGAACACACTCGCACTCTCTGAGCTGCTCTTCACATTCATCTTCATCCATATATCTCCAGCTTCATTAGCTGAATGGGCAATAAATCCAACACCTCTTTTCTCACTTGTTTTTGAAACAGTGCTCATTGGCTGATACTCATTATGAAGCTTGAATGTGTCTCCGGGCCACTGCTCTGTCACAAATCACAGCTTCAATTCAGACCAAACTCAGATCTCAACAGCATCATTAACCACAGAACACACTTGTGTGAAGAACACACTTTATTCAGAGATTGTGACAACTGATATAGATTATACAACAAAAGACCTGATGTGACATTCAGATTTCTTGTATGAACTGACACACTATTAATTGCTTATGCATGTGCTTATAACTTATAATGTTTATGTATTACACCTTTTATTAAAAGGCCTGGAACTCACTTTTTAATGCTTTTTAAAAATACAGTAAAACAGTAATATTGTGAAATATTTTACTATAAAATATAATTTAAGTTTGTGATGGCAAAGCTGAATTTTCATTAGCTATTACTTATTAGATACTATTAGTTTTGGGGTGTTACTATACCCTCATGTCACGATGCGATACTGAACTCACAATACAATATTACTGTGATACTCCAAGATGTTAAATGGTTAACAAAAAATGCACAGTTGATTAAAATGGTAAATTTGGTATTACATTGGGGTTGTAAATGAATAAGCTTGAACTTGGTGCTGCTAACACAATGCACAGGACAATGGTGACACCAGAATACATGATTCTTCAGCTGAAAACACAGAATTATTTTAGACGAATACGCTTGCACTGACTAGATATATTCAGAATAATGTAGGCCACTTTTTACAGGCAACATAAGACATTTGACATTTTCTGAACCCCCCAGTGCGTTATTAGGGATCTAAGCAAGAAGTGCTGAAATCCTAATTGTAAGGATTTGTAAAACTGATTGTGCAGACCAAACCGTACGTGCTAGAGACTTGAAACCTGGCCAGATGGTAGGCCTCAATTTGGGGAGAACCTGTCAGAGTATGACCCCAATTGGCACATAGGTGGCGCTACAGCAACCAAAAGTACTACATTTATCATAACTCCTAGACCTAATTGACTTAGAATCAAGGTTTTACACCACTGTGATCTTTGACTCAAGACGCATTACACAAAATGATATCTCCAATTTCAATTTAGGCAGCAAAAATGTTCTGCTATGTCGAATTTTGTCCAAAACCTACTTTTGCGAACTAGTCCCTGGTTTTTCGCCCGATCAGAACCAGACCAGACAATTCTCTTTACTCTCTAGATAAATAATCATCAAAACAAGTTGAACTTTTGTATTTGGATGGCTATAGCAGGGTCATTTAAAAATGGGCGAGTCAAAATACACTCAAAAGCCTACACTCTAAAAAATGCTAGGTTGTTTTAACCCAATTTTGGGTCAAATATGGACAAACCCAGCTGTGGGGTTAAATTTGTAAACTGCATTTTTTAATCCAACAATTGGGTTTGTCCATATTTGACCCAAAATTGGGTAAAACAACCCAGCATTTTTTTTTTTGAGTGTATAAATCCGAAATAAAACTCAGAACTTCACACACATGTGTGAGCATATGTGACATAACATCATTAACAAGCATGCAAAATTATATGGAGATCGGACCATAGATGGCACTATAATTGTCAAAAAGCTTAAAAATCCAAATATTTCCCAAGGTAAATTGCCTGTTTTGGTTGTAAATTGACTTGTTCATCTATTATTTCAGTGGTTAAAAGCTTGCTAAATAAAACTTAATCTCTTAACTGCATATTTTCTTAAAGGCCTTAAATACTTGAACCCCGATAAATGCTGCTTGCAGCTTTAATTATACATTATATTCAACATTATACTGTATATAGTAGTTTAATACTGACACAAAAAAAAAATGTAAACTTGAACAAAAAATGTAAACTTGAATTTTTTCTTTCACAATCATGTTTTTATTTTGGGTGAACTATACACGATACAGATTGTCACTATTCACGATACATATTGTTGCATTTTTGTATGTACCATACACCGTTAGACCCTAATTATTTTTGTGTCACATATTGAGTAGACTCGCACTTTCAGTCAAAATCAAGGGATCAAGGGACTACTGTTTGTAGTGAGCACCCCACCTGTCAGATCTGTGTGTATTCAAGCACAAATCGAGCCTGACCAAGCCCCATCCAAAACGTGTATGTGTGTGTGCTTCTGCTTGACCTAATGAATTGTGGGTCTGGGCTTTGACAGATTGAGTTGCATCATTTAGAATGTAATGAGCTGCCAGCAACCTCATTGCTGGATGACATATGTGTGTAAACCCTCCTGATGACAGATGGATCAACACATACCGCGAGTGTGTGTGCAAACATGCGCTTCAGCAGGTTCTAATACTCATCTAATCCTTCCATAAAGCTGAGACATGCATCCCTACATATAAATGCATATCCTCAGCCCACTCACTGTCAGCTAATCTTCCATTAACATACATTAAGTGTGTCCTTTCCGACAAATGGAGCTGTTTTGAGCGGCACGGAGCAGCATTTTTAGACCCAACGATCTCCTGGCATCATCTAGGGGCAGTAAAGGTAAAAAGCCTTTGGGCAAGGTCTCATAAAACACACTAAAAGTTAAACACCTGCTTAGGCTGTATGGTATTACATCACTGATCACTCTCTTAACTCACACACCATTAAAGCGATATTTCACCCAAACATTACTTACCCTCATGTAGTTCCAAACTTGTATAATTTTCTTTGTCTTGTGTTGAACACACAGAAAGATATTTTAAAGGATGTTTGTTATCAAAATGGTTGACAGTAGAAATTGACACCTGACTCTGCCACAAGGAAAAGTCTGTGCACCTAAGTACATTTCTGCGTCAAAGTTTTTATAAAAATGAATGTTGGCATGGATTTTAGTGTTTGCTAAGTTCAAAACTACGCTCTTTTATAAATGATGCCTCGAGCCTGGACTCAAATGTAATCATATTTGTGTAAAAAAAGACATTTTAGTCTGACATTGATGCTCTTTTATGGGTATCTTGTGCGCGCGTGTGTGTGTGTCTGTTTGCTGATGGAGAGCTATTAAACACTCATTAGTTCTTCTTCAGTGGTTTGGGAATGACACACAGCTGACCCCCTTCACCTCTAAACACCCCTCCCACCCCACACCCTGTTGACACTGAAGACAGATCCACTCCCTTTCTCTTTATTCAAATCTGTTTCTCATTTCATCTTTCATAGTGCAATGAAGGACATCTAAAGACTTTACCTTGCACAGCACTACTAAAAACAACAACACCCTTGTGCATACAACAGCGCTCTTGCACGCTTTATATTGTTTTTATAATACATAGTAATAACCTGAATAATATTGAAGACAAAATGTTAATCTATTCCACTATATGGTGCCTATATGATGAAATTACTACTGTTTTTGTTTTTATGTTACTGTAAGGGTGGATTTTCTGCAGGGGTTTAGGCTGCAAGACTGCCGAATGACTAAAGAAACGTTAGCAAGATGGTAGAAAACTATATATTTCTTGTCTATTCCACCCACTGCCACTTATTCCAACAACGGAAATAAGTGCAGTTACTATAGCTTACTATGTGGGAGAGCTTTGCAATCGAGAGTGACTGCATTGTATTTCAATAGGTAGCACTTCAAAGTCAATACCAAATCAAATCTAGTTAGCACATTTGTAATTAAAAAGGTTTAATGACAAAATATGGTTATGGTTAAACTTAAAATAGTTACAAAATAGATGTATGAGATGATGATAACTTATAACAATAATCTTACACAGCATGTAAAATATTACCAGAGAGAGAGAGAGAGAGAGAGAGAGAGAGAGAGAGAGAGAGAGAGAGAGAGAAAAGAGGAGGCAAAGGAAGAGAGCCTGAGCATAAAAAAGAGCAGAGCATTAAAAGAGACAGAGCAACAGTTCATGTGACTAAAACCCAATTGTGAGACATTCAAACTGATCAATCAGATTATTACACTTCCCCATTGTTCTAAGGTGTGACAATTCGTTGACCCCCAAAGTACACAAATCTTGGCCTACAGATTTTGATCACTATGAGCCCCTCTGTGTCTTTGCGAACTCCAAATGTTCCTTGTGGTTGAAAGAAGGGGTGGAACACAGTAAAGTTCATTTCAAATGTCTTGGATTATTTTCAGCCCTATATTACTTTTGTATTAAGTTACTTTTTTACAATAAGTTAAAAAAAGGTTGCATTTTTACAGTGTGTTTCAGTCTTCTATTAGTGAGTCTTCTATTGAGAATATTTTCATTTAAATATTTTCATCTATTTCCAAGTGCTAAAGATATCATGTTAGGAAAGAATATACGCTTTGTTTTAGTAGTTACATTGTACTTACTCAAACAAGTACTGAGTAAACTAAAGGAGTAGTTCACTTTAAAAAAAGAACGTTTGCTGATAATTTACTCACCCCAATGCCATCCAAGATGTCCATGTCTTTCTTTCTACAGTCGAAAAGAAATTAAGGTTTTTGATGAAAACATTCCACGATTTTCTCCATATAATGGACTTCATTGGGAACCAAACGGTCCAAGGTCCAAATGAGAGTTTCAGCTTCAAAGGGCTTTAAACGACACCAGATAATGAATAGAGGTCTTATCTAGGACCCTTCGAGTCATGACTTGGAAAAAGATTTGTTCATTTTGATGGACGAGTTAGAACAGGAGAGTCACAAACGTGCGCCACAGAACAGAGCGAGACGAGCATTTGTGCTTATAAAACATAAACTTTATTTATTTATTTTTTAAATTATCGTTTCGCTTGAAAAGACCCTTATTCATCATCTGGTGTCGTTTAAAGCCCTTTGAAGCTGAACTGAAACTGTCTTTGGACCTTGAACCATTCGGTTCCCATTGAAGTACATTATATGGAAAAAATCCTGGAATATTTTCATCAAAAACCTTCATTTCTTTTCGACTGAAGAAAGAAAGACATGGAAATTTTGGATGACATGGGGGTGAGTGAATTATCAGCAAAAGTTTTTTTTTTTTTTGAAAAGTGAACTACTCCTTTAAGTTACTTTTTTACAATAAGTTAAAGTAGGTTGAATTTTTACAGTGTGTGTCAGTCTTCTATTAGTACTTAAGAATATTTTCATTTAAATCAATTTAAATTTAATCTATTTCCAAGTGCTAAAGACATTGGGAAAGAATAATTGTTTACACTTTATATTAGTAATTACATTGTACTTACTCAAATACTGAGTAAATTAACTATGTGAACTTACTATAGAGTTAGGGGTTTTAGTTACTTGTAATTTTGCAAAATGTATTGTTATTATGTAACCTTATTTAAGTAACATGCAACTGGATAAATTTGAGATTTTTCCCCCTCAGGAAGAAGCTTTATGGTGTGCATACAGTTTAAAGTTAAAAAGTTACTGTAAAAGTTCACTGCAGCACTCTGAATCAAACGAAAACTCTATAAACTGGAGTAAAAAAAAAAAAAAAACTAAGACAAATGGCAGAAATTATTGTGATGAGTCCAATGAATGGAACAATGGAACTATGTTGGTTTCATAATGATGAATAATTTTTAACAGTGTGCACTCAAATTTCTTTGTCTCTTTATGTTGTTTTTCATTTTTGATTTGATGAACATCCAATCAAGATTTGTTAATATTCATACGCTCTCTGCACAACCCCTCTGCGAAGGGGAGGGTAGATCCATGTTGCTGACAGGTTCATCAAACATGGGCGGACACGCTCACAGAACTTCATGAATATAAGTGTTACTTAGCAACAGGTTAATTTCAGTGTAAAAGAGAGAAGTGGGGATGGGGGTGTCTCTGTTACCAGCCCTAAATGAAAATTTTCTGCATCTGATATTCAAGCCGATGTGTTGTAGAGTTCGAGTTCATGTCCCTCTAGCCGAGCTCTCTTAAGGCTTGCCAGGCTGATTGAGTCAGAGTTTTCTACTTCAAATTATGAAAGCTTGTGGGAAGAGAAGAGGAGGCTCTGCTTCCACTCTGCACTCTGTAATATCTCAACACTCTTGCAATGGATGTCAAAAAAGATGAGCGGAACTAACTTGCATGCTGCTGTTCAGTTAGAACAGATAGAACATATGTATATATATATATATATATATATATATATATATATATATATATATATATATATACACAAAAAGTGTAAAAAAATAATAAATCAAATTAAATTTACAAATGGGGTGGTGCATGGAAAGATATATATTACTTTTTTATGCAGTTTGATTGTACTTGTATGTTGTGTTTTTCAGATGTTTGCGTCGAATTTTCTCTGAACTACGTATCTTATGCTCACCAATGCTGCATTTATTTTATACAGAAATATTGTGAAATATCATTACAATTTCATTTTTAATATGGTGATTTGCTATGCAAGAAACATTTCTCATTATTATCAATAATAATATTTCCTTATTAATTTATTCATTAATTTATTATTTATTGGTTAAAAACTGTGATATGTCTCTTTAGGACTCTTTGATTAATTTTTAAGTTCAATAGAGAAAAAAGATACATAGTAAAAAAAAATATTGCTGGTTTAACTTAAAAAAATGAAGTAACCTGGTTGTTAAGTTCATTGAAATGGAAAACAATGAGTTATTACAATGAAGGAGATTGGTTTAATCATCAGAAACTCTAAATATTATGTTATTAATATGTTTATTGATCAATATATTGAACAATTGATATCTGTTTTATCTATCAATATCTGATCACTTTAACTTCTGGTTCATTTGAGTGTTCATTAGCAGAGCCACAGATGTCAGAAGACGTTATACTTTCAATCACAGCTCTGTATGAGAACAGGTTTATGCAATGCACAGTTTTTTAACAGGCCTTTGGAAGTATAGGCTACATGTTGTCCAATATGAAATCATCAGCCTACATCGTCAGACCATCGATCTTCTTCACAACAATTACAGAGCTGGTGGATGTGTTTGAAATATTGAGTTTTTAAATATGTAGAATATTTCAGGGCGCTGCATGATGCCGAGAATTGTAAGCATAGTGTTGCGTGAGTCTTCAGTCAATGTCATGAGAGTGAAGTCACTCGTGAAATGAAGCATGTGTCAAATATTTAAAGCTCTGAATCCGTTTTATGGCCTCATGAGTATTTGACATGTTGATGAGCAGATGGCAGCACCCTCGTGCGCTGAATTGTGAAACTCTTCATATGAACAACACAGCAGCAGTCACATCACATCAAGTGTATCTGTCGGCGTCCCACAAGGCCATAAACCATTCCCGCTACATCTATGGAACTCGGAGAACGCTGTCCGTTCACATTCCCATTCATCTCAATTGCACAGGACTAGTACTTCTACTTCCACAGGATCTTTGCTAGTACTCAGTCTAAGCACTAAATTCTGGACACAATTGCTGTTGCTACTGAATAGAAGGTGAAAAACAGAATGTGACAAGAGAAGTATGTCAAATTCACAGTCATAAAATAGTCAGCAAAAAGTACCCGGAAGACCTAGTGCTTCAAGCGAGATTCTGAAGTGCACATATGATG
Source organism: Pimephales promelas (assembly GCF_988280905.1). Taxonomy (NCBI): domain Eukaryota; kingdom Metazoa; phylum Chordata; class Actinopteri; order Cypriniformes; family Leuciscidae; genus Pimephales; species Pimephales promelas. The sequence continues at coordinate 23,567,391 of NC_142786.1, read as the reverse complement.
AAAACTTTATAATCCCATGAGGCCATAGGACGGGACTTGTGAATAGCTGTGAAGTGAAGCAACTAAAAAAAATAAATAATTCATAATAATAATATGTTTGCTGCTTCTTCAAGTTGCTTAGTTAAAATGAGCTTAAGTAACACAATTATACATTTTGTCCAAACTTAATTTGATTGTGTTCAATCTGCTTAAATATGTACAATTTAAGTTTATTAATCCATCTGTGTTGGATTACATGAATGGTTTGTGTTGCATTAAAGCAGCACTAAGCAGTTTTTTTTTTACCTTAACTGAGTTATTGCAATGGTTATATGTGTATTTTTGGGTTGAATGTTGGGCGTCTCGCGTGATATCAGGTCTCGCATAACGAATTGCTTTACGTCAAGAAAGATGCTAAAATGAACATCAGACAGAAATAACCCGGCGCCGTATACATGTGGTGTTCGAGGCGCATACACTGCCGAGAGTTCAACAGGGCGCAGCTCTTAAAAGGGCCACACCTTATTTCCACTCGTTACAGCTACAGTAGTGGTATACAGGGGGAGGGGATCAGGCGGTGAGTGCAGAGACATCTCTGCGTGAGTGCTATTTACGACAGTACAAATACTCCACAGCGACTCTAGGGGTCACAGTTTGACGAAAACAGAAATCCTGCATAGTGCTGCTTTAACTGAAACTGGGCAGTGCTTTTTAGTTCCCGGAATGCTTTGAACATGTTGAAATTTAAATATAAATGTTGAAATTAAGTGTTATTTTATGTGTTTTTGAGAAAATGAGAAAAGGGGGAAGACTTAATAGTGTCTAGTTGTGTTTATTGTTCAATTAAATTGAAATTATTAGAACCATTTAAATTACAGTGGGTTGCTATTGAGAAGAAGAGTGGAGAATATGATTAGGCTGAAGACTGATTCAGCATTTTTCACAGCAAATGCCTGGGCTGATGAAGCTTGCAAATCTTATCACTTAAGATGCTAAAAAGTGCAACTGGTAGTAAATAGTTGGCTTTAACCTAAATCATATACCTGAATTATATCAGTTGGTCTAAAACATTGCAAACTAGTTGGACTGACACTATTAAATAAAGCTGTGCCCAACCATAGTAAATAAGTCGAATCAACCTTAACATTTTTTTTTTCATTCAAAGAGTTTTTTTTTTTTTTTTTTTTTTTTTTTTTGAGTGTAGGTCACATGATAATAACAGCAAGGCAACTTTAGTACCTTTAGTAGATTGTACATTTCCTTACAGTATATGTCTTAATTTGAAGTAAGGATCTTAAGTTGGGTTACCTTTAGGTCTGGGGCAGGTTTGTTACTTCTAAATATATTACAAGCCACTATTGATTGTGTTTCGCTCAAAGGTCTTTGTTGAGATTTGTCGTCAACACAGTTCTGCATTTCATCAAAAAGAACAGTTTGGTGTGAAGCCTTCCGATGAGGCTTCTAAATGATCTTCAAATGAGAGCTTCTAAATTATCTAAATGAACGAAATAATGAACAAACAAAGACGTGCGCTAAACACGAGGTCTGGTTCAGGCAATAATGCTGTAAACTGCACAAATTCTGACGTTTGAATGCCGATGAATTTGTCTTTTGGAGTGCCATCCGTCAGCACTCTCTAAAACAAAGCGTGTCCTTGTACACCCTCCATAATTTAAGCAGTGAATCGTGATTGTGGTTCAGAGCCAGACAATTGGCAAAGAACCTTTCAGTGGTTTCATATTTAAAATGTACTCAATTCTACAAATGGAAAACCAGTTTAGAGTACGCAGGAGTGTTCGGCTCCCACTGAGTAGCACTTATACTAAGTGATGTCTGTATGTTCGTTGCGATGCTGATGTTTGCATGTGTGTGCAGCAGCAGCTGTGGGCCGACCGGTGCACTGGCTACAGTCTTAATTATGGTGTGGGATTTTAAAAGCCCTGCAGAAGCTGGCAACACCCAGGGGGAGCAGAACACGGCACCTGAACCTGAGCAAATGAAAGTCATCAATCATGTGAGGATGCACCACATCCATTCAGGGACTGAGCACCAACCTGCACACACACACACCTAGGGTTTTCATGTTTTATGGGGACTTAACGATTTGTATTTAACGAATTGTATATTCTATCTCCTAAACCTACACATCACAGAAAACGTCCTGTATTTTTACATTTAAAAAAAAAAAAAAACATCACTTAATATGATTTAGAAGCTGTTTTCCTTATGGGGACCAAACATGTTCTCAAAAGCACAAGGATTTCTGATCACACACGCCATCACACACGTTAGGTTTCCATGGCCTTTCCATAGGTATGATTTTATAATGTACTGTACAAACTAACTGTATATTATATCCCCTAAACCTACCCATCACGGAAACATTTCTGCATTTTTATATTTGCAAAAAATATTATTTTGTTTTGTGAATAAGCTGTCCCCCTCATGGAGACTACAAGGTAAAAAAAAAATAAAAATAAATAAATAAATAAATTCACTTACACTTTATTTCGATAGTCCACTTTAGATGTTCTACTAACTATAAGTAATTTTTCAACTACATGTCAACTAACTCTCATTAGAGTATTAGTAGACTATCTGCTTAATATCTGCTAATACTTTATTTTATTGGTCCCTCAACAGACATTCAACTGACTATAAGTCACTTGGCGACTACAAGTAAACTTATTCTACAAACCCGAACCCTAACACCTAACCATAACCTAACAGTTTACTGACAGTCTACTATAATATACTAATACTCTAATGACAGTTAGTTGACATGTAGTTGAAAGGTTACTTATAATTAGTAGAACGTCTAAAGTAGAACGTCTAAAGTGACTATCGAAATAAAGTGTAACCAAAAATTCTGGTATTACTACACTATATACTGTATATAGCCAAAGTTATTATGCACATGAACATCCCATTCTCAATCTGTAAGGTTTAATATAGAGTTGACCCACCCTTTGCAGCTATAACAGCTTCAAATCTTCTGGGAAGGCTTTCCACAAGGTTTTGGAGTGTGTTTATATACATTTTTGACCTTACTTCTTGCAGTGAATTTATGAGGTCATGGACTGATGTTGGAAGAGAAGAGCTGGCTCGCAGTCTCCACTCTAATTCAACCCAAAGGTGTTGTATCTGGTTGAGGTCAGGAGTCAGGACTAGTGCAGGCCAGTCAAGTTTCTTCACTCCAAACTTACTCATCCATGTCTGTTACGTCCATAAGAGCGTTTATACTAGTGTGTGTGGGGGGAACTGTTTTTAAAGTCCCCGTGAACCGGAAGTTGCAAACGATTTTTCTCCAGTGCTGTGACGTATTTCCAAGTGAAACGGAATATTGAACAGAGGGCAGGGTTTTACTCTAGCGCTCCTCCTCTCCATCTCTCGCTCATAGCAAACTAATGGTTTGAGGGGAGTGGTTTCCCACCCAAGCTGTGAAACCTACGTCATCAGAAAAAGAAACCGTTCCAGACCGGAAGTAACTTTTCAGATTTTGATTAAAGATTACGAAGGTAAAACATTTTTTTTTAATACATATTTACTTGCACGGATTAATTGTTCACCACAAGACTAGTAATATGCGCTAACAAAGTAAATAGGTTCAATTTTGATTTCACGGGGACTTTAAGTAAAAAAAGTAAGTAAGTAAAATTTATTTGTGTAGCACTTTTCTCAGATGAAGATCACAAAGTGCTTCACAACAAAAGGAAGCATTAACGACTCTCATAAATACATTGAATCACAAAAACAAAATAAAATAAATTTTTCCGCTCTCTGATTCTCTCACTTTCACTTTCTTAGGTTGTTGCTGATTGGCTGCCGTGCTTGTGAGTTAAGACAATAGCCGTTTCTCAATACCAAGGCCGGTTATTCTGCAAATGAAACAGAGCGTACTTGATCGCGTCACTCAGCACACTCTCCGGTTATCTATTTATATATATTTTAGGCAACAATAAAACGAATTATGCTACAACTCTGCCTCTTTTTGTTCACAATAAAACAAAATATGTTATAAAAACACCACTCTGCCTCTTTTCATTAAAAAAAAACATATCATAAAAAACCTATTTGACCATGTGGTTCAGGCGTATATTGATTATCTTCACTGCATATATTAATAACAAAATGAACATGATCTTTTTGTTTTCATTTTAAAAATATGAAACATTATTGATTTGTATTGACATTTAACAAGCAAATACATGGTTTATTTTATTTTATTTTTCATATAGTGAAGATCATGTAAAAAAATGAAATAAATAAATAAAAATATTTATTTATAATAACACAATAAAACGTTTTTTTTTTTTTGTTGTTTTTGTTTTTTTGATGTTGTTGTTGTTTTTTTGCCATGGAACAAACTAGTTAAATGAGACGAGACCAAAAAAACACTTTTACACAAGACGAACTATACCTCAAGTTTATCCACTAGACGAGACATCTGTGCCAGCGGCAAACGTCAGAAGCACAAGCCGAGGAAAAGCTGTTCCAGTAGGGGTTGATAAGCGCTGGGCTTGGCTGTCTGAGATGGTTATGTGTTCCTCTATTAAAAACCCTAGACTGTATGAGTCATAGGAGGGTCCTAACAATGTCTTTATGGACCTTTGCTTTGTGCACTGGATGGTCATGTTGGAACAGGAAGGGGGCCATCCCTAAACTGCTCCCACAAAGTTGGGAGCATGAAATTGTCCAAAATGTCTTGAAATACTGAAGCTTTAAGAGATCACTGGAACTAAGGTGCCAAGCCCAACCCCTGAAAAACAACCCCACACCATAATCCCCCCCACTACAAAACTTCACACTTGGCACAACGCAGTCAGGCAAGTACCGTTCTCCTGACAACTGCCAAACCCAGACTCGCTCACTGAGACAAACAGAGAAGCGTGATTCGTCACTCCACTGCTCTAGAGTCTAGTGGTGGTGTGCTTTACTCTACTGCATTCGATGCTTTGCATTTCACTTGGTGATGAAAGTCTTGGATGCAGCTGCTCGGCCATGAAAACCCATTCCATGAAGCTCTCTAAGCACTGTTCTTGAGCTAAGGCCAAATTGTGGAGGTCTGTACAGAAACTATTGACTCTGCAGAAAGTTGGCTACTAATATGCATTGTGCGCCTCAGCATGCACTGACCCTTCTCTGTGATTTTACGCGGCCTTCCACTTCATGGCTGAGTTGCTGTTCTTCCCAAATGCTTGCACTTTGTTATTATACGACTAACAGTTGCCCGTGGAATATTTAGTAGTGAGGAAATTTCATGAATTGACTTACTGCACAGGTGGCAATTCAGTGATTGAGGGATGTCCTCATACTTTTAGCAATATAGTGTCTCCTTGTGTGGATATTTGGTCCCCATAATGTAGGGAATACCAGGACAACACACACACACAAACACACACCTTGTGTGAAAATCAAAGTTGGCTGTACATATGCACGTCAATTGTATATTATATGATTGACACCCACGCAGTTCTGCTTAAGCAGAACTATGATCATAAAAAGCACACATTTATCAACAATTTAAACAGAAATGTGTTATGAATGTATTTGTTCAATTTGTACTGTAAATGAGTAATCCACAACTGTTTAAACCCACTGTATTTTAAATCATAAACATGTATTTTAGTCAGTAAGGGATATTATGTTCATGCTGAATAAGGATTAAATTACATTTTAAAATATATTCAAAAAGAAACCTATTATTTTATATTGAAACATATCTCAATATGAATGTTTTTTACTGCATTGTAATGAACTAAATGGAGTCTTATTAATCAAAAGCATTTTTTTAAAAACCTCACCGACCCAACACTTTTGAACTGTAGTTTAACTTTACATTTAACAATTCGACTTCCATCTTTTAAATTACCCTTTTTTTTTACACCGATTCAGAAGCAGGCTTTTATAAAAATGTGCTTTTAGAATGAGCAATTGCTCACAGGTATCAAAGAAGGCTAAGGACTTCACTTTGAATGTTTTTGCATTCTATAATTTTTCCAAATTTAAAAGCAAAGTTGGTTGTAAAACAACTGTTGCTGTCAAATTAGCAGCTCTTTACTACAATTTGCAGGTGCTAAATGAGACATTCACGGCAAAATGGATGTAATTGTGTGTATTGAGCTTGAAAGCATTGCTATCAAATGAAAGTTGAGGTTAATTTTCGTATAACCTCCAATCAGCACAGCATCCGAACAGCCACATACTTGTTCAAGCATTAATCTTCCCATATTGTGTTTGGAAATGTTCTTCACCTCTTCCACCAGTGTCGTGAAGCGGTGTACCTGGTCTGCAACAATAGCTACTGTATGTTACCATTCAAAATTGCAAATTTAACTTAGCAAAAATGGAATATTGCATAAAACATTTGCAAAATGGAGCACCTAATAAACTAGAGTTAAATATCAGAAAGATATACAGAAAAAATGGAAGTTGCTGCAGTAGGACAAGCCACTTTAATTACTAATTTCCATATATAATAAATGACTTGCGTCTCAGTGCGCGCAGACAGAATGCAACTGTATACTGTAATGTATACAGTATGCAATGTAAATGTCTCTGTAGATGTCTCTTTGTAATGACATCACTACTTGCATTGTCTCTTCCTGATGGGGTCACTTTCTAATTTCACGCTAAACCTTATATGGCCCGCAGGAAGTCGCTTGAATAATGCATTTTTCTGTGGTCGAAATAGTAGCTTAAGCTGTCAATTAACATGCTAAATGCTAAAGAAGAGCAAGACAGACCACATTTAAACTTAATACTTTTTTTAAACTAACCAGACATGATAAACACATTGTCTTTTACTTTCTCTCACTCTCACTCACAGACACACACACACACAAAAACAGACTCGTGTGGGCACACACCAATGCACCTGTTGGCCTGCAGGTATATTTGACAGGGGGTTAAAATAATTGAACTTCCCTGAACGTGTTTATAAGGGATGACAGATTATTGCTTGTCTCTGGGCATTCTGGCCTAATTAAAGAAGACACCGCCGTGAAAGGGCAGCGGCATGGCAGGCCTGACTCCAAACAGATGCTGCAATGAGATGTGAAGGTGTGTTTTCCTCAGACACCTTCCTAAACCCGTAACACTGTCAGCCCCAGCGGGTTCTGCTGGCCGTGAACCTGCAAATGAACACCCAGCTCAGCGGGTAATCGCTGACATGCAATTTAGGCATAAACTGCTGGATATGATGCAGTAGCTACTGCATGCTGACCATAATCAGGTTGACTGCTTCTGTATACTTTAAAATCTATCCCTCTGTTTCACATTCATGGCCAATGACTAAAAAGGATTTTTGAGCTTTGCAAAGCAACTTGTACTGCCATATCTTAAAACATATCAGTGCCATTGTTCAACGCATTCTCACCCCAAGGCGTCACCTTTGACCATGCTTCAATATTTGACGCGATACATGACGCGATCCTACGGCGTCATCTAACTGACGCTAAAGGAAAGCATCAGTTAGAGGACGCGGTTAGGTTTAGGTGTGGGGTGGGGGGTAGGGTACACGCGATCCTAGGGCGTCATCTAACTGACGCTAAAGGGCGCCTAAAGCGTCAGATATTGAAGCATGTCCAAATGCTTCCCAAGGCATCAGTTAAGTGACGCCTTGGGGGTGAGAATGGGCTGCATTGTTTTGTCTCAAGATGCACATCTGTATTTTTTTTTTCTTTTCCTAAGGCCCATTTACAAAAGCTAATTAAATATCCAAATTGACCCTCTGGGGTCGACAATCACGTGCACGTTTTTTTGTTTTTTTTTGTTTTTTGTTGTTTTTTTCTTATCAGTGCAAGACAAACTCAAAATACTCTTTACTCTATAATTTTGATCTTACGTATAAGTGTTCACACATCATTCAAAACTGTTAATGAATTCTTTTATCGGTGTACACTCATAATACAAACAAAATGTTGTGTTTTTCGTAAAACAAAGAAAATAAACATGATGCACATTATCCCGTCTCTCTCAATGTGAAGTTCATTCTGAAACGCGACAGAAAATGACCTGTAACTCAGCAAATGCTTGTCACTGTGACATGAAACATGTCTTTACGAAGATTGAAGTCTCCGTTTTCAAATGATCATATCAAAAACAAATATTCTTTGTTGAAGTAATTCGTATGAAAGTTTGTCCAGTTGATTAGCGCTAATGTGACCGCTCACACGCCCACGAGCCATTCATATGCAAATGTCCACGTGGAGGAACGCAGGGCTGTTATCGCCCTCAACACCTCGAAACAAAGAATCAGAGACATTAGTACTGCTCTGCTTTTTATTTAGTTGTTTGTGCTGTGCTGTGCTGTTTACCTTGGATTTACCTCAGAAGTTGGTATCCTGGTTTAATCAAAGACCTGTCTGTAAAACTGGGCCTATCCAGTATTATATATCTGATATCAATGGACGGTGTGTGCAGGCATTCATTTAGATGTTATGTAAATCTCGATTTATAGTTTTTTTTTTCTCATTGAAAACAAATGTTTAGTCATTTGATATGATCAGTATTTACTAGATCAAACTCTGTTGAAATAATAACTGGGGGGGAGGGGGAGGGCATTTCTGGAGATTATTTTAAATAACAATACAGCTATTTTATTTTCATTCACAGTATATGAATTACATATTTCCTTTGACATCAAATGTTTGGTTATTTGATCTGCTCAGTATTTACTAGATCCAATTTAATCTAGCCTAAAATTATTAATAAAAACAATATTTATTTCTGGAGATTATGATGAATTAATTAGTTATGCAATATTAGTTCACATTATCATTACTTACATATTTGCTTTTTGTCATTGATATTTGACAAAACGTTTACAAGATGCAAGTGTAGGCTACTTGATCCAAATATGTTATGAAATTGTGTTTATTTCCACGGATAAAGATGAATGAATTGCAATTGGGTTTTTACATGCCTTAATATCCTAATCAGCAAACAAATGTTTTAAATTTTTTCTTTGTTTACATTTTTTTTTTTGCACTTTTCAAAAAGGATTTAAAAATGTTTCCTTTAAAGTCAAAGTTAAATGAAAAAATAAATAAATAAAATGACAAATACATGAAATGAATGAGTAATTAGTAATCAGCAAAAGGAAGATTGGTTCTTTGCAAGTTGTTTTATGTTTTCGTATTATTCTTTTATCTCCCCGAGACTTCAAAACACAGAGCCATTTCTGTTTCAGTGGAATGGTTCGATTAAAGAGCACAGTTTCTCCTTGAGCAGACCGCCCACAGTTCGGCAGGTAATTATGCAAATTTTTAATTAAATATTCATTTGAACAATCAGAACTGTAAAGGTTGTGTCGATGGGTGGGATAAGACTTGATGTAGTCACTGTCATCAAAAGAGTGACCTTTTGTAGCAATCGTGAAATTATGTTCGCTCTCTCCCCTAATCTCTCCTATATTTTCTATTTAATTTTCAACTCTCAAACCAATTACTAATTATTCCCCGCACCATCACATCAAACATTGAGAGGAGCTTTGACAACCACACTTATTTACCAGAGTCATTATGTTTAAATATTGCAAGAACAGATATGGTGGCCCGGTGTGGCTCAACCTCTCCTCAAGAAAAAGCACATTTTTGCTGTTGCCTTGACAACATCAGGTAAGCTGAGCTTGAGAAGACCTAGAGTTTTGTTAAGGGAATTTCCAAATGCATTCATTTCCCAGCAGGTCTGATGTGCAGAAAATCAAAGCCCTATAGCACCATGGCAGGTGTTCATTTCAACAGGGGATGATTCAAATCTGTTTGCTTGTGTGAGAATCAGGAATGATCAACAAATGCAGTCAGGACAAATTCCATTGTCTCTTTATGACGGTGAGCATTAACATAAATAGAAAATTGCGATTGCTGAACACTACAACCCACTGAAGATAGAAAACTCTATCACTAACATTTCTGCTACAAACAGAATTGATAAAATGACAGCAAAATGGTCATAAAACCCCATAGGATTACAGTGAAAAGGGCACCACACACATTTCTTTGTCCAAGTATTTGCCCGTGTTCTTGTTCCTTCAGTTGCTGACATGGTTTCTCATTAGTTTACACCTGTTCCCTGTTCTGTTGATTATCATTCCTTGTGGAATCAGGGTAAAACTAAGGCCCTGATATACTGGGTGTGAACATACGTGATCAGCGATATACTGTTATCGAACATCCGACTGAGCCCGCACTGCTGAGAGCGCTTTTTCAGATATGTAAATACATGCTGCTCGCTTCACTCTCCATAACAAAAGAAGCACACAACAAAAACTGAGAAAAAGCAAGCATAAGAAATACATCTGCTCATAGCAATGTGGATATGTTTGGCCAAGCTCTGCACTTTAGTAACGTCACGTCAAGTTTATTTATATATCAGATAATACAATAAATTGTAATTTTTATGTTTTATATGATACATTTTATGCAGTGTCAGTGTCTCGTTTCATCAGAAGTACACATTTTCTACTATAAAGCAACACTCCAGTTCATGTGTTCACTCGCGGACGTCTGACATTGACGGACTAGACGAAAGAAATGAACCGGAGAAAATTTCCATGTGAAAGAAGGCGGAGCCTCCATGCACACCTACCTATCATGCAATCACCACGGACCAATGGTAGTACAAAGGTGTCACTGCAAAACTTTTCCAGGAATTTTGTCAGATTTTGTTCAAAATTACATCACATAAGCTCGTTTTTCGATTTCGCTGAAAATATATTGGGGCCTTTACACAACAACGATATACTAAAAACTGAAAATTTTCCTTTAGTGTTTTTGAGTACAGACGACAACGTTGTCAAAACGATCCGTTTACACGGATCCACGAAAACAACTAAAATGTATCATGCATGCCAGGCCAGTAGTTGGCGATGTCACTTTGTAAAAAAAAAAAAAAAAAAACACAACGTGCCTATTATATAGAATAAACACTTAATATGCATGCGCATGACATCACCCGTTTCACAAATGCGGGTTTTTGTAGTCTACGATAATGGCTTGCACTTTGAAAAGTTTTCAAAAGTTTGGGTTTCAGGCCCACGAAACGCCATTGTCATGTAAATGAACAGCCAAAAAGTTTTAAACAATTTGTGTAAACGCACCCTTAATCCCTCAGATTTCCTGTTCATTGTCTTGCATTAATGTTATGTTAGATGAGAGTTTTGAAATTATTGCGTTCATTAAAAGTATATTTATGACCCGTGCTGGCAAAGTTAGTTGGAATGCACACAGGAACTATGGACTACAAGCAAAACTGGTGAAACAAGTGAAATTTGTCAATTTTAGTAGAATTTGAGGTTTTCATAAAAAAATTGTTCATTAGCCCTCGTCTAGCGATCCCAATGCCCCATTTAAACATCTAAAATGATCTTTATTTGTGATATTTTGAAACTGCTGATGTAAATATAACAATTTTACTCACGCTGACTGACAGATCCGAAGTATGTGCACAAAGACGCCTCTCAGACAGCGTGGGATCCCAATATTCTTCTAGAAACAAACTTGTTGTATTATTTTCAGGAAGCTGCTTCGATAAAATCTGTTTTGTATTAAGTGCTGTATACTTCACCTCTGGAAAGATGAATGTGTATTAAAATGGGTCATTTATGTAGAAGAAATGTGAAAATATTTTTGAATTTGGAGCTTTCTATACTGAGAAAAGCCAACCGGATCCCACGACCAAATCATACGAATTCGACGAATGATTAAAAAGTGGCTAATTCGTAACAATTCATACGACCTCACTCGTACGAATTAGTACAACTTTACTAAATCGTACATATTTTATGAATATTTTACATATTTTACGAATGACCTACCCCTTACCCCGCCCCTAAACCTACCCATCACGTGGGTTTAGACAAATCGTACGAGTGAGGTCGTACGAATTAGTACGAATTTGACACTTTTTGATCATTCGTCGAATTCATACGAATTGGTCGTGAGATAGCGTAAGAAAAGCCAGAAAATGTATTTTTGGCTTATGTGGATGAAAAACAACAACTCCCAGAATGCACTTGCTTCGCTGCCCTAGGACACCACGCCTACCGGTAACAGAGCGCAGTAGTTAAACAACAAGTCTAGGCTACTAGTGAATCTCCGTGATGAGTCTGCCGGGGATTTCGAGATCGCCCAAAATGTCCGGGATTCGGCTTTTGCGTTCTACAATCGCCATTCATTATGTTTACCGTGGTGAGCAGGACTTGACTGAACGCAGCGAGGCCGGTGGGGTGATTACGGATGAGCGACACCTGTGAGACGCAGCAGTCCCGTATCTCTCAAGGAGGAGCGGGAATTTTCTTAGCAATGTTAAAACGCACATCAACCAATCACTTGTTTAGTGTTCATGTAAACACTGCATTCAAATTCACCAATCGAAATGAATTCAGTTAGACTGAAACAAAACGTGTGCATGTAAACAATGAATGGCGACTGCAGAAAGCAGTCCCAGACATCGACGGCTGGACATGTCCAGGAAAAAGAGGATGGTGACCCCTACTACTCCGCTTTCTGCACAGAACAAGACCCTGCTAGCTTAGCTTCCAAAAAAAAGATCTCTGACAAAAATCCTGAAGCACACAGAACATGCAACTACAGTAACTAGTCAAGTACCAGCAATCATCCAAAGACTGTGATATTTGCAAAAGCAACATTTAGGAAACATTACTGTTTTTTTTTTATTCATTTTTTTAAGTGTTTTTAAAATGTATGAACTGATGTAAGATAAAAGATATATACAGTATCTTACATATAACAGTGTATAACACTGTTAAACATGGTTGTAACATTGTTATTCTGTTCGTGTTCTTGTCTAGATCAAGCAGGTGACAGACTGCGGCTCACCACATCTAGCTCACGCAAAAATGTGTGTGTGTGTGTGTGTGTTTAAGGGGGTGTGTGTGTGGGTAGATGGCTTTGTGCAATTAGATCTAATGAGCCTTGCATTTCACTGACCTCTGTCACAATCTTGACACTTAGTCTTTGATTAAGTGGCCCGCAGAAATAAACTGGGAGCTTGGGATGCTCTTCGTTTAAAAAGTATTTCAAATGGATGAAAACTTCCAGTCATCCTTTAGCGAATGACACAATGCAATAATAAATTGATGCTGGAACAAAAACCTGAACAGCAGAAGCTGCAGGATTGAAAGGTCTGTACAAACGTTGTTAAGTCTAAAAAAAGTTCTAGAAGTCTCTAAAACAGTCTCTAAAATACATACTTTATGCACAATTGCAATACTTTTACAACAAAAGCTCAGCCAAAATTGAAATTCTGTCAGGATCTGTCAAATGCATAAATGTAAATCATGTGGAAATACATGTGACCTGCTTAATAATTTGAACTGGTTTTAGCCCAGAGACATATTTTCAATTTCATGCAGTGAATATATTCAAAGAAACAATAATATATATTCACATGATGCTTTATTTATCTAGTCATGTTGTCTTTCAGCATTTAAAATAGGTATAGGTAGTATTTCAGAAAGTTATTGCTTATAAGCAGGGTTTAAAATTAACTTTTTAACTCATCGGCCAATTTGACTACTATTTTTTAAGTTTTTTTAAGTTACCAGCCATTCAGAACTTCTACTATAAGAATCAAAGAAAAGGAATAAACCAGATTAACTACGTCACAGCTTACAATATAATATTATACAATTTGGATTTCACATTAATTTCTTATTCAAACAAAATCTGTCATCCAGCCTTCTCCTGTTTCATCCTCATCACCAAAAATGCATTTTAGATGGACAGGTCAATACATTACAAAGAAAGAATCTAAGATGTCTGGAAATAATCTCTTTTCTGCTAACCAAGCTTTTTAATCTTCGCTATTGGTTCAATGCAATTTAACAAGCGCGCTGTTATTTGTTGAGTAGTGATGTGCACAGTTTGTTCAAGCATGCCAGATATGCACAGATTCTGCGCATTATGCTGTATATATATATATATATATATATATATATATATATATATATACTCAAAAGATGAGTATTTCCGCTAAATCTGCAAAGATTTGGCTCACACAAACTTCCTCAGCAAAGTGATCTGCCAAATTGGCCGGGTGTTAATTTCAAACCCTGCTTATAATGTGTTTGTCATTGTGACTTCCAACTCGAAATGTATGTAACATGCTCTCTCGTTTAATAGTCCACACACTAAAACTTTAAAACAACATTTAATGTTTGAATTCCATGATAAAATTGACATAACTGACATAACTAGAACATTCGAGAGAGAGAGAGAGAGAGAGAGAGAGAGAGAGAGAGAGAGAGAGAGAGAGAGAGAGAGAGAGAGAGAGAGAGAGAGAGAGAGAGAGAGAGAGAGAGAGAGAGAGAGGCCACAAACCTGTTGTGTTTTGATTGAATCAGAAAGAGGCTGGAGGAACCGCTGGCCAAATTGCGTGTGTCTGAGAGAGATAACATTGCTGTGAATGCAACCCCTTTCAGCTCCTCTCCTGGAGTAAGAAGCAGTTACTGACTGTCTACACCCCACGATGAAAGCCTATAGAGACTGAGTCACCCTTGAAGAAAAGACGAACACGATACCTCTTTCAAGCACTCTGCAGACATGTGGAGAGGGGCGACATCGCATGAAGAGTCCCGGAACAAAGCGTAGAGACATCTGTCTAATGCCAGAAAGACAAGCTGAGCTGGTAGAGCCGGGGTTTCTTAACTCTTTCCCAGTCATTGACGAGATTTTCCGCCATGTATGACACAACGCTTCCTCCATTTTTACACGTTTTTCCAGCAATTCGTGTTTTCACTTTTATATGACAGGGGTTCCTGTTACGGATCTTCTGACATAGTACAGAAACTTAAGATTCAAAAAACAAGTAAAGAAGATGTACATAAACCTTTGCGGATTCCTCTGAATATTGCGTACCCACAAGTAAGCTAAGGTGAGCATCAAAGATTCAACAGCTTATAAATCAAAAGTGCCTAAAGTTACCAATAAAAATATTGAACCCACAAAGATGTATATGTTGGGGGTGTTGATGGGCTCTGTATTTCTGAGCTTTTTGTTCAAAATGTTTGTTTTTGTTTTTGTAATTTTAAAGAAATGTACTCACATTCAAATGTTATTTAAAAAATAACATTTCTAAAGGGGTGATGAACTGAGAAATCAAATTTTCCTTGAACTTTTGACATCTAAGAGGTCATCATATTATAAGAATATCCTGTAAGTTTCAGAACTGAAAACGTCCTTGTTAGTCCAATTACAGCTTTTATTGACACCAGGCTCAGCAAACGACTCGTTTTTCAAAGTGGGGAACTATGACGTCAAAGAGGATAAAACACCACCCCCGCAGAAAAAGATCATAGGCCTACTTCAACACGGCCGGTTTAGCCCCGCCCACCGATTCGTGCATTACACGTATAGCTAAATAACATAGGCCCACCTCGTGATGACAAACCGGATCAAGCTACCGGCCACCGACCGGAACCGACGAGTGACTTGAAACTCATTGTAATACGCAAAACTGTTATCGACTCACAGCAGTGGGCATTTATTTCCAAGTCTTCACGCCCATTAAAACCAAGCGTTATTTTTTTTAAGCAGAGGCTATTTGTTTTTTATATATAAAAATATGAAATGGGAGGGAAAATTATTTGACAATGCATTTGTGTTCTTTCGCAAATGTTGTGTGTTCCCTCGAGAAACTTTGTGCTCACTCGCAAAGAACAAAGTTCTTGTGAGTGTTCTTTGCAAATTCAAAGTGTCTCGGTGGAACGCAAAAGCTTTTATTTACTTTCCCTCCCATCTTTTACCCCCGTACTATTTACATTATGCAACAACATATTCTGGAGACGATGACATTTTTATGAATATGATACAAAAATTTTTTTTTAAATGCTGGCGCTAACTGCCAACTTTTTAAGTAAATGCTTTCAGGAAAAGATTTAAACAGATTCATGGCTTAATGGCAAAAGAAGAGAAGAATGAAATCATGCAAAGCAAAACACTGAACAAAAAGGCACAGCCACTAATGAAGTATTTTATAATAGTGTTGTTAATAATAAAAAATTACTCGTAATATATGCATGCAGTCTTTGAAGTGGCGATGCTTGGCCACTTTAAAGTATAGTTTAGTTTTAGAACGGCAGTATACTGAAATATTTTGCCGATTGAAAACTGAATTAGACGACAACTGAAAATGAACTGTGATTGTAAACATTGTTTAGCTTCCTCAATCTACTTGTTTTGATTTAGGATAAAAAATGAAATGCATCAATATCTGCAGTTTCTGACAGCGACGGAAGAATCTGAAGTCGATAATAGTCAAATCAGAAAACAGAACGATCAGTTCAGCACAAAAGATGAAGTGTTTTCTCTATTCCGTTCACTCTTTTTCACACTGTCTGTCTTTTTCTGTTATTCTCCTTGTCACTATTGCTTTCCTCTCCTTCTCCTTTTTTTTCCCTTTCTCATCATCTTCCATCCCTCTGTTGACTGGCATACATATTTATGATGCGTCAAACCTTAAAGAACACACAGTCTCTTTCTGTCTCGCGTTCACACACTCTGAGCAAGAGCTGTGTGTCTGTGTGCAAATGTATGTGGAAGTTGTCATTCTCTTTCTGTGTAATGGTACTGAACATGTGATGGAAGCTAAACATCCCAGTAATGCCAATGAAATGACTTTCACACACCTAATCTCTGAGGTTTGTGAGCACTGTTCATATTCGATCACATCAGCTCAGTTTTTAAAAGAAAAAATATCGTTTCCTTTGTTCCTCTACTTTTCATCCCTTTGTATGTGGATCTCTGTAGTTCCTCTGTGGTTTCATAAGAATCCACAGCCTTTATAGTTTGCTTACAGAAGTGTTGTATTTATCATGTCAGCAAAGAAATTCACTTTTTTTTATTTATGTACAATAATTCCTTGATTCCTTGGCGTTGTGTCATCAAATATTTTGTCTACTGTGTATATAAAATGTAAAATGTGATTAGTTTAGGGACAGGTTTTTACCATATTGATTTAAAAAAAAAAAAGAAAAGAAAAATAGATCCCATTCTTCATTGTCAACAACATGAAGTGTGTTAACGATTAGATTACCTCAGGGTTTCCCGGACTGGGTACGTTAAGGAATTGTGTGTTTAACGAAAAGCTAATAAGTAAATAAATCAAAACAATAAATCAATAATAATAAAAACATATAATAAGAGTGTTTAAAAGACAAATGCCTTCCAAAGACATAGACTAACCTAAAGAATTATTAGGAATACCTGTTCAATTTATCATTAATGCAATTATCTAATCAACCAATCACATGACAGTTGCTTCAATGCATTTAGGGGTCTGGTCCTGGTCAAGACAATCTCCTGAACTCCAAAATGAATGTCAGAATGGGAAAGAAAGGTGATTTAAGCAATTTTGATCATGGCATGGTTGTTGGTGCCAGACGGGCCGGTCTGAGTATTTCACAATCTGCTCAGTTACTGGGATTTTCATGCACAACCATTTCTATAGGGTTTACAAAGAAGGTGTAAAAAGGGAAAAACGTTCAGTATGCAGCAGTCCTGTGGGCGAAAATGCCTTGTTGATGCTAGAAGTCAGAGGAGAATGGGCCGACTGATTCAAGCTGATAGAAGAGCAAATTAAAAAAACACTCATTACAACCGAGATATGCAGCAAAGCATTTGTGAAGCCACAACACACACAACCTTGAGGTGGATGGGGTACAACAGCAGAAGACCCTACCGGGTACCACTCATCTCCACTACAAATAGGAAAAAGAGGCTAAAATTTGAAAGAGCTCACCAATATTGGACAGTTGAAGACTGAAAAAATGTTGCCTGGTCTGATGAGTCTTGATTTCTTAT
Organism: Pimephales promelas; assembly: GCF_988280905.1. Lineage (NCBI taxonomy): Eukaryota > Metazoa > Chordata > Actinopteri > Cypriniformes > Leuciscidae > Pimephales > Pimephales promelas. The sequence continues at coordinate 23,549,587 of NC_142786.1, read as the reverse complement.
GAGACATTCAGATGGTAGAGTCAGAATTTGGCGTAAACAGAATGAGAACATGGATCCATCATGCTTTGTTACCACTGTGCAGGCTGGAGGTGGTGTAATGGTGTGGGGGATGTTCTTTTGGCACACTTTAGGCCCCTTGGTGCCAATTGGGCATCGTTTAAATGTCCCGGCCTACCTGAGCATTGTTTCAAACCATGTCCATCTTTTTGTGGCCACCATACCTATCTTCCGATGGCTACTTCCAGCAGGATAATGCACCACGTAACAAAGCTTGAATCATGGCAAATTGGTTTCTTGAACATGACAATGAGTTCACTGTACTAAAATGGCCCCAGAGTCACTAGATCTCAACCCAATAGAGCATGGAACTAGATGCTATCCTATCAATATGGGCCAACATTTCTAAAGAATGCTTTCAGCACCTTGTTGAATCAATGCCACATATAATTAAGGCCGTTCTGAAGGTGAAATGGGGTCAAACACAGTATTATGGTGTTCCTAATAATTCTTGGTGAGTGTATTACTTTCAAATATTAATTAATGGAGTATGGAGTTTATTCAATATTCAATTGAGAAAAATTTTTCCTGTAAATCCAATATTCATATGTTGCATAGCCTCTCAATTTTGAAAAGTGATGAAGTGAAGTGATAGCCTATGTTTTAACATATGTATTTCTTTAAACATTAATTGTTTATATTTTGTACTCCAACTAGTTTCACAGATGAGTTTCGATAAAAGGTATTTTGTGGACAGGAGGAGATTTTTTTCATAGTACACTATCATCTCAAAAGATCAAAGAAAATGTTAGACTTCATGATATGTCCACCTTAAGTTCAGCAAACACCAACATCAGGTTGTCTGGCTTTCTTTCTAGATGTATAATCCAGTTTCCATTCTAAAACCATCGCTCAAGTACCGAAATCAGACATTGTTACACAATGCCTCTCTATGTGACACAATATTCATAGTCCTTATTTAATCCTTTATGAATATTTTATGAGTCTTGGGTAATGCCCAGAGGCAAACTGATTGTCAAGCATTTTCTCTTTTGCTGTCATCCATTGTCATTGAAAGCTGTCTGAACATGATTTTAAAGGCACAATTAAATTATATGAAAGGAAAACAGTGATGTGAAAAACTGAAATATTCAAAATAAGAACAAATAAGACAATAGGATAATATAGCATCAGATTTTTATTTAAACTATTCTGTTCGGTTTCCAATGGTTTAGGTATTCTACCAATTGAATATGGTAGAATATATTTGCCATGAGTTAGCTTGTCAACGATAAAATATACATAATTGTCTCTTGTAATAAAACAAAACTACATGCATTTTGCTAAATAACATTGTTTTGTTTGTTGTTTATTGTTGTGATTTGCTCTGCCTGACTGTGCGGATAAATATGGTTAACCTGGTTAGGGTGACCATATTTTGATTACCAAAAACCAGGACACTCGGCCCGGCAAACAGATGGGCCTACTCAAATGATACTCGAAGTTTACTCAAAGATACCTTATTAATTTCAATACATTTAAAGTAGGTTATGCCTCCTCTGTATGGATATACAATTGTTATATTGTTATATTGTTATTTAAACAGGACTTGTCCTTGGAAAACAGGACAGTTGGTCACCCTAGTTAACCTACTGATAAATAATGATATGATTTCAGATTATAATCTAGATGTGCTGTGTTTGACAGAAACCTGGCTAAAACCGAACGATTACATTACTTTAAATGAGTCCACCCCACACGATTATAGTTATAAACATGAACCTTGTCTGAAAGGGAAAGTAATATCTCCAAACCCACTAATCAGAGGTCCTGTACCATCTGTTCCTGTGGTTCACATTCATGCACGTACACACATACATTTTGCTCATGCAATTGGTTCAACAAAAAGCTCATCTCTTAAATCACTTAGTTTACCTTAATAATCACTATACGATTAAAATTTCCCCAACAAGAGTAACATTTCAATTTATCTGTTCAAATAAATACCTTACTCACCTGTTGAGTAATAAAATCACCATCTCTGCGTCACTTATAAAACATTTAAAATCCATCAGTTCTCGCCATCTCCAAAAAGCCAAGTCAATGTTGGTTCTTGTTTTATTACGAGCGTTCTCTTTTGCCAGCAGAATCTCCCGTTCAACGTTTTTTTTTTTTTTTTTTTTTTTTTTTAAATGGGTGATTACCCAGAGGTTTGATTTATACCTAGTTAGGACAATTAACCCATAGCACTTCCACACCACACACATGTACACGTCATACTCAATATTCAAATTGTGTTAATTTTGAACAAAAAAAACTTTGTTGTTTATGTTCATTATTGTTGTAGTATTATGTGCTTTAAATTAGGTAATTTAACACTATCATCTTGTGTCACTTTGCTGTTGCGCGTTCATGTGTTTTGAAGACATTGGACTTGGAGAGTGCTCCAAAGCTAGCTTGCTATTGCAAGCCTTTCCGAGATTGCCTACCCTACATTTAAGTTCACTTAGATTAATTAAAATGAACTGTATGAGCCTCTGTTTGCTCTTCTCTGGTGCCTCTCTCTCTGTGCAATAATGATGATGTCTCTCTGATTCTCATGAGCGCCTTCTCTTTTCCTGTCCTTTTGATCTGCGGTTTCACAGGTCAGGAGGCATGCTAAGAAATCTCACTTGCAGTGAGGGTCATTTGTCAGACACCAGAGAACATGAGCTCATTACCACTGAACTTCACAGCGACGGTGCCCCAAGTGCCTTCCGAGTTTGCCCGAGAGTATACCAGACATGTACTGAAAGCAAGTACTCCACAGCTACAATACTTCAACATTAGATAAATGTGAAGATAGCAATACATACATTGTTTTGTTGTATTTTGTTTTATCATTTCTATTACAGGATGTTTGTATGTCTGTTTTCTGTGAATGCAAACATGTATTTCTCATCTATAAAGCACTTAGTAAACACCAGTGTTGTCGAGACCACCTCACTCGAGTCCGAGTCGAAACCGAGACCAGAGAGAGTCGAGTCCGAGTCAAGACCGAGTCCATAGAGAGTCGAGTCCGAGTCGAGTCCGAGACCAGAGACGGTCGAGTCCGAGTCGAGACCGAGACCAGTGAGGGTTGATTACCTAATTTACTTTTATTTACTTAGAGAAATCCTTTATGTTTACTGAATTTACTTAGAGTTTAAAACATATGATCAGTTTAGGGTAAAAAGGCCACATAGTAGGTGGTGTTAAAAGTAATTTTATTACAATTTGTCATGCGCAGTTGCGCACTAGAAAATCACCAATCACTGGGCGTGTCAATCAATTTAAAGAAATATTTTATTAACATACATTAATAATCATGAAAAATATTTTGAATTGAACTCGCGTGGACTCGGGAATAAGTCCGAGTCCTACAAAAAAAATGTTCGAGTACGAGTCAATTCCGAGTCCAAATGCACACGAGTCCATGACAAGACCAAGACCATTAAAATATGGTCTCGAGACCGAGTCCGAGTCTCGAGTACTACAACACTGGTAAACACTGTTGGTAAAAGGTACTATATATAAAGCTTTTTTTACTTACTTGAATGGCAACAGGGTGAGTAAATAATGACAGAATTTGTAATTTTTGGGTGAAACCTTTGTTTAGTGAAAAAATCACAAATTATGCAATGCACACACACACTTTTTCGGATGTAAGATCCTTGTGAGATGCCATGCCACTATCAGATTTCGGCTTTGATACCTCTTGTCAAAGCACAGCACATTGTTTGGTTCCTCCGCAGTTCTCAGGGCCCCGTCACATAGTACTAGTGGTTAGATGCTGGGGGCCAAACAGCTCTGCCATTACCTAGCAGGACATGAGCTGGATTCAGACCAGCAATGTGCACTCTGGCATGGCACATGTAATACACCACTCACAACCATTTTCTGCATCACATCAAAGCCTTGGGGGTTGCACTTTAGGATTAGTTCATGCCATCTTGGTGACTAAGTCTTGTCTAATAGCTGTGACCTACTGTAAGAGATTTGTAATAGCTAGAGGGAACTATCCATTATCATTCCCAGTCATCTTTCCGGCTGGCACATGCCGTACTGGATGTATGCGTTCGTTCTTTCATGTTAAGTGTGATATGATTGAGATATGACTTTTTGTTGCTCTGTGCTGTGCTGGGGAGAAATTATATTCAAATAAATACATAAATGTTGTGGGGGTTTTTTAAATATTAATTTAATCAAAATTGCAGTATAAAAACTGTAATATTGTCAAATATTATAACAATTTAAAATAACTGTTTTCTAGTTTAATGTTTCAAAATGTAATTTATAAATGTAAGTGTTTAATTTTCAGCATCATTACTCCATTCGTAAGTACCACATGACCCTTTAGAAATCATTTGATGCTTAAAAAAAGAAAAAGAAGAAGAGAAATAAATTATTTTAATTAGATGTTAAATAATTAAAGTGAGATGTTACAAAAGATTGATTTTTCAAATAAATCCTGTTCTTTTGAACAGTTTATTCATAAAAAGAAAAAAAAATATCACAGTTTCCACAAAAATATTAAGCAGCAAACACTGTTAATAAGAATCATTATTAATATTTGAGCACCAAATCTGAAAGCATGTGTCATACTGTGTGGATAACATTATTCCTGCAAGGTCTGTAAAGGTATTTCCAAATAATAAGCAGTGGATAACAAAATCACTTAAGGTCCTGATTAAGAAAAAACAGTGTGCATTTCGGGAAGGTAATCTTGTTGAGTTGAATTGGTTAAAAAAAGGAAGTTAAATTTGAAATAAAAATGGCAAAGATGCAGTATAAAGAAAAGATTGAATGGCAAAATTGTAATTTGGGCTCAGCATGGGATGGTATGAAAACTGTCGTCGGGACAAAGCCTAAAAAAAAAAAAATACTAAGGTGGCATTGGAAGGGTATAGAGATGACTTTCAGCTTGCAAAAGCATTTAACGAGTTTTATGTAAGATTTGATACTTGTGATTTTGAGACTATTCGTTGTGAACAGAAAAATAATTTAACTGTTAATGGACCTATCCCTTTTACAGAACAGGATGTCATTAATAGGTTGAGACATTCAAAAGCCAGGAAAAGTGCAGGCCCTGATAATATCGAGGGCCGGTTGCTCATTCACTGTGCTGAGCAATTAGGACCTATCTTTTATTATATTTTTCAACTGTCCCTTACCAAACAAAAGGTGCCGAGATTATGAAAAAAACCTCCACAGTTTTTCCAGTGGCGAAAAATAAGAATTGAGTAGCACTAAATGATTTTAGGCCAGGTGCTTTAACTTCTTTAGTGATGAAAAGTTTTGAAAAATTGACGAAAAAAAAGAGCTTCTTAAAAAGGTGGAAGACTCACTAGATCCTCTTCAGTTTGCTCATAGGGCCAGGCGGGGGGTCGAGGATGCTACGGCTACTTTGTCGAATTTGGTACTTAAGCATCTTGAGGGAAGAAAGACTCAGGCCAGGATTTTATTTGTCGATTTTTCATCCGCTTTCAACACGATACAACCTCATATTTTAGTAGAGAAGCTGTTAAGTTTTGATTTTGATTTTAGTATTGTGGGTTGAATCCTCGACTTCCTAACTGATCGCATTCAGAGAGTAAAGGTTAATGGTTGTTTATCAGAGTTATTGTACTCATCCACAGGGTCCCCTAAGGGATGTGTGCTTTCTCCACTCCTGTATATTTTATATACTGATGATTGCAGAAGCAAGCATGACAATAGATTTATCGTAAAATTTGCAGATGATACGGCTATTGTAAGCCTTCTTGGTGCTGGCGAATGCGACCATGGCCCTGTGGTTGAGGATTTTGTACAGTGGTGCAACGATGCATTTCTGCAAATAAATGTGCTAAAAACTAAAGACATGCTTATTGACCTTAGGCATAATCAAACTGATCTGAAGAGAACAACTATCAAAGAGCAGGAGGTCGACGTGATGGAATCATATAAGTATCTGGGGTGTGTGATTGACAACAAGTTGAATTTTAATGTTAATGTGGAGATGATTTGTAGAAGGGGGCAGAAACGTCTGTACTGTTTACGGAGATTGTCCAAATTTAAAGTGGATAGGACCTTCATGATTTTTATTTTATAAATCTTATATTGAGTCGGTTTTAACCTTTAGTATGTTATGCTGCTATGGAAGCCTTGGTGTAAAGGCAAAGACTGCTTTGGTGAGAATAGTAAATACTAGCAGTAAGATTTTAGGAGTTCAGCAGAGTCACCCTACTGACCTGTACAACAGACAAGTTAGGAAGGCCCGATCCATTTTAATGGTCACTTCACATCCACTCTACTCCGAGTTTCAGTTTTTACCCTCAGGATCTCGATCTCGATTTTCCTTGGTTAGATGTAACAGGTATAAACATTCATTTATTCCTACTTCCATTTCTTTATTAAACCTGGGGTATGGGGGGAGTAGGTGGAAGGAAGTAGTTGTGTAGGTTTTGTGTGAGTATGGTGTGTGTGTGTGTGTGCTTATTCTAGTGTTATTTTGTAAAGGTATCTTTTAACTTTTTATTGTAATTATTAATGTTTTCTAAATTGTCCTTTTGTATGCTGTTTTGCTGTGAAATTAATTGCCCTTCGGGGACATATATAAATAAACATAAAATCCGAATATATAAATGTTTTGTTTCTAGTATTTTAGTTATAACACTAAATAAAGTCAATAGTTTTTTTGTTTTTGTTTTTTTTTAAAGAAAGAAGAAATAAAATACACAAAAAATGTCCGTCAACATTATCCCGAAATCAGTCAATCTGTTTGGCAAACAAGATGATTGCGTTTGTCCTTCCCCTTGGCAGATTAGAAATGTGATACAGTAAAAGCGGTTTAAGTAAAATCATTTTGGTTCAGCAGGTTTACTTGACAGGACATCCTTAATCGTTTCTTCTCACGCCTTTTTTCCTCCTGACCTTTCCACAGTCCAGGGGTGTGTAATCCAAATCTCTCTCTCTCTCTCTCTCTCTCTCTCTCTCTCTCTCTCTCTCTCTCTCTCTCTCTCTCTCTCTCTCTCTTTCTTAACAGATAAATAAATAAATATATAAAGGCTTTTTTAATCCCCTTTAGCTGAACCATTTGGGCAGCAGCCGTTTGTACATCATAGAGCTTTAGCCTGGCTCAGTGTGATGAAAAGCAGAGATAGATCTGTCACTACAGTCCTCCAGTAGATCAAGGGATTTGGTCAAGTCACTTTGCTTGATCTTTTCATTATATTTGCCCTATATTAGGCTGCATGCATTTATCTAACAAGGACACATTGAACAGATAAAAAAAGTATATATATACGTATATATATATATATATATATATATATATATATATATATATATATGAAGAGTTCAGATGCAAAAGCCTCTAAATGCCATTTGAAATTTTCTTCTTTAATGATGATTTTTATCAAACTTGTATATTTAAGTTCAGTAATTTCACTTAAATAACAATCAATAGGTAATTATCATTGCCATTTAAGTGAAATCACTGAACTTATATATATGGAGAGAAATGATATTTGTTTTTAATGACCTTACAAGTTCAATTAAACCATCAATATATATGATTCGATATCAATATATGTATCAATAATAATGTAATATATCAATATATGGATGATTGTTACATTTCGATACTTGATGTGAATTGTAAAGAGTTTAGAGTATTTGTGCATCTAACATTTTCGTTAATTGTCACGGTTGCAACAACCACTCAGATCACCATAATATCATTACAAGCACTAAACTCCCTTAATTGATCTGTAGATATACTGAACAACTGTGTAGATTTACAACAATTTATTCATAGACGTTGCGAATATATGAATTCCCTAAAAGATTCCACAATGTGGATCAAGGTTAACTTCTCCAATTTGTTCGAATACAAGATCATCTCCTTCTGTTCTGTCCTTTATGCTTCGACACACAATGGCTTAAAAATGTTAAGCATTTAAAAGATGTAACAATTAATCTTCTGACCTGTAGGCTCGAGACTCTCCCAGTGGATTTTGGCTCTTCAAAGTAATGGAAGAAGCAGTAGTTAGATGCCTACACTCCTACTGTAGTCGTATATGTAGGCCCAGTGTCACATCCCACAACCTGCAGCTGTTTACAGTATACATGTATGTCAGCATATACGTCTGAACAAGCAGGGAGTAAAAGCATGATCTAACAATCACAACATGGCACTACATACACTCACCTAAAGGAATATTAGGAACACCTGTTCAATTTCTCATTTAATGCAATTATTTAATCAACCAATCACATGACTGGACTGGAAGACTGGAAAAATTTGCCTGGTCTGATAAGTCTCAATTTCTGTTGATACATTCAGATGGTAGAGTAAACAGAATGAGAACATGGATCCATCATGCCTTGTTACCACTGTGCAGGCTGCTGGTGGTGGTGTAATGGTGTGGGGGATGTTTTCTTGGCACACTTTAGGCCCCTTAGTGCCAATTGGGCATGGTTTCAATTACACAGCCTATCTGAGCATTGTTTCTGACCATGTCAATCCCTTTATGGCCACCATGTACCCATCCTCTGATGGCTACTTCCAGCAGGATAATACACCATGTCCCAAAGTTCGAATCATTTCAAATTAGTTTCTTGAACATGAAAATGAGTTCACTGTACTAAAATGGCCCTAGTCACCAGATCTCAACCCAATAGAGCATCTTTGGGATGTGGTGGAATGGGAGCTTCATGTCCTGGATGTGCATCCCACAAATCTTCATCAACTGCAAGATGCTATCCTATCAATATGGGCCAACATTTCTAAAGAATGCTGTCAGCACCTTGTTGAATCAATGCCACAAAAGGGGGTCAAACACAGTATTAGTATGATGCTCCTAATAATCCTTTAGGTGACTGTATATATATATATATACAAAGTATATATATATATATATATATATATATATATATATATATATATTCATTTTTAATAATCTAAAGAACATTTTAATTACAGTATATAACAGTATATACAGTATACAGTATATATTCCACCAACCCTTTTCCTTCTTTTTGTGCAGTGGAAAGGTTTCAATGGATGCTAGAGATTTTTCAGAGAAAGACAAATGTCAATAAAGAACCTTTATTTTCAAGAGTGAAGGTGAAAAAAAAAAAAAAAAACACAGGCTCATTGGCAAAACCTGCCTATAACTACATTATTGCAAAACACATATCACTGCAGCGAATATAGAGACAGTAAAACAGCAACAACTTTTTTTCCTTTTCACATGATTACAGCGGCAGACTATTGATTAATAAACACTTTTTAAAATCGATTTTAACACGGCTCCTTGCTCAAATTATGTTATGACATCAAAAAGCCACAGTGCATGAATTGTAAACTAATCCATTTTGACATACATTTTTCTGACATACCAGACTATGTCAGTAGCTCATGTGGTACAGCATTGCACCTGCACTGTGGAGCACTTGAGTACGAGTTTGTGAAGCACGAGTTACAATTAAAGAGACCAAAGACATAAACAAGCTTAAATGGCACGGTTGCTTCAGCAAATGTGTGTTTTATCTCATGTTTACTTTTGTTAAAACGTGTTACTCTATTTACAAATGCAATAGGCCATTAAAAGTGGACCTATTATGCCCTTTTTTAAAGTCTTAATTTTGTTTTTGGGCCTATAGCATAAGTTTGCATGGTCGAATGTTCAAAAAACACATTATTTTTCACATAACATAGTTGCTGCACCTCCCTTCCCAGCCTGTCAGTGACACTGTTTAGTTCCTGTCTCTATGAAGCCCCTCCTTCTGAAAAGCACAATGTGCTCTGATTGGTCAGCCTGACCAGTGTGTTGTTATTGGTTAACTGCTTCGACTGTGCTTCGACTGTGTGCACTGACATAGAAAATAACTCCCTTTTAATGCTCAAACAGCAATATTACACACTAAAAAAAAGTTGGTTAAAGAACCCCTTTAACCTTTCACGGGACATTTGATTTCTGAACTGCAATGATACGTACAAAAGCCAATGGAATAAAACGGTGCCAGATTCACATTCATCTGTTTCGGATAAAACCAAACAAGTTCTCAACCTTTTTAACAGTGTCTGTAAACGAGCAAGATGCAACATAATATCAATTTGCAGAAATGTTGCCACAGGCATGTTTTTTCAATGCGCCTGTGACAACACGGTTCATTTTCAACTGTCACTTTCCTTAACTCATTCATTTATTGCTTGCAGTTGCAGACAATGAGATGTTTGGTGCCAGCTAAAGTGTTCTGCAAAGGACTCATCTGATTGCAGGCCACCCTCGGGGCTCATAACACCTGGAGGGAGCCTTGGGGCAGCTGTGTCTACAGGCCGAACCCTTACAACGGCCATGAGTCTATCTCTGCACTATATTATCATTCACGTTCAGTCTCAATTACATAAGCAAACAACACTGTACACAGTATTCAGGATGTCAAATGCATCTGTCTTAATCCTAAACAGCTAGCGAGAATAATTTAGAAGTTCAAGTTCACATTTGTATGTGTAAAATACATTCGCTGAAGGACTGTGGATCGACTGAAATGAGACATAAATGTGTTTTTTTCTGCCCATGGGCAGAATAAAAATTCAATTTATATTAAGAAGATAAGAGTAGAACTGCTTTTGTAACATTTCCCTTAAAAAAATGTTTTATTACAAGTCCATTATTGGCTTCAATGGAAAACTGGGATGTTCAGTGTTATTCTGAAGTTTGAATTATGACCTCAGAGTCTGGGTAATTTTGACATGTTATCTCATTAGCATGTATAATATATGTTGGTTCTAGCACACATACTGCATATGTTTGTATGTTTAGACACTGAAACAAACATCTTCAGAAAAATGTTGATAGCACTTTATTCCACAGTCCTGTTTCACATGTACATACTACATATTTATTGTAGTAATTACAATAACCTGAACCTATACTCTTAGTTACCTTACTTATTTTTATATTTATATTATTAAGTACACTGTCAGTATTGATAGTGCACATACTGTAAAATAAAGTGCAAAAAAAATGTGCATGCTCCCTTTAAAGTTGAATAATGAATTATTTGAACTCATGTTTTATTTTTTTATGAATATAATTAAAAGATTAATTAAAGATGTTAAACACATCAAATTCATTTAACTAGAGTTTAATTAAGTTAATTTGACATAATTACAGTTTTGTAATGATCACTGTGTGATTTCTGGATCCACATATATTTCACATATACTTCAATTTCATACTTGATAAGCTTTCATCATAAATATACAGTATTCAGCCATACAAAAGGTGCAAATGATTTTAATTTCATTAGGCCCATCTGGATTTCATTTACACATCATTTTGCAATTAAAACATCTTTCTCAGTCAAAGTTTCTGCATCATGTAGTTATAAATGATATTTGAGATTGTTTTCTTTGCAGTTTCAGATAAAGTTTTGAAAGTATAAAGTCTCGGTCACCCTATTGTCATTCGAAACCTTTTTGAGGAATGTTTTGTTTGTTTGTTTTTTAAGTCAAAAACATTGATTTATATATATATATATATATATATATATATAAAAGTGAAAAAAACACGTAATTTCAAAAGCAGTTGAACGTAGCGTTGTCATGCTTGCTACAACATCTTTAAATGTAACCATATTCTTACCAGTGTCATGATATAATCCACATTTGACCCAAAATCGAGTTTAAATGGACATACGTGCATAATGTACAGTAACAGTGGTCGATACGCGTTCTTCCGACCATTAATTAGAATGACCAAATTGCGTTTCATATTGACAGATGAATAGGCTACGCTCAGTTTATCAAATACGCTCAGTTTAGTAAATGTCTCTTGCAAACTATGAAGAGACAATGAAACAATACACTGACATGGCGATGCTAGACTGATACTTTATTTACACAATCCTACCTTAATTTTGTCGGATATGAGCTGCATTTTATTACAGATATGAGCTGCATTTTATTGATCATCAGCATCAATAGACATCAATACGCCTTATTCACGGCAGCGCCATCTTTGATTTTTAATGAGAATGAAAGCGAGGCTGTGAGGGATAGACTTGCATCTCTTCAATGGGCTGTACTTTTATTTAATGTGTTTTCGGATTGTTCAGCTCATGAAACACTGGAAAAATATCTTTCCAAGACATTTCAGTTGACAAAAAACTCCCTACAATGTAAGCTGTGGAAAATTGTAAGTAATCTTTATTCAGCTTTTTACAGCGGATGCCATTGGAAACACCGTCACGGTAAGTCTATCCCTCACAGCCTCACTTTCATACCTGTCATGGCGCTGCTCTGAATAAGGTCTATAAGAGAGACTGGTAATCTCTCTTATGATCAAACAGCCCTGGTAAGATCATTTTGTTTCTTTACTTGAAGATGATTGTGATTCATTGGACAGCGACGATATATATATATATATATATATATATATATATATATATATATATATATATAGCTTTGACTTATACAAAACCTCTTTCAGCATCTAAACGGGCAAGTTTGCACACTCCCGCTAAGAGCATTTCTGTGTTTTACTTGAGTTTCTCCATTCTTCAGGGGTATTGAAACATTTGTGATGTTCAGCATCCAAAACACTCTTCCCCACCATTCAATGATGGGAGAGAAGAGACGCAAAAGTGTCTTTTTGCCCTCAAGTTGCTGCTAAAGTGGATTGCATTGCACACGTCATCCTGCAACTAGCAACAAGGACGTGGAAAACATTCTATAAAAACCATCTCAACGGCTCGAGGTAAAAGCATACTTGAGTGACAGACATTAATGGGAGGTGTTCTGCATGATGCTGTCACTCAAATGTGCTTTTATTCCCAGAGTTTTCCATGCCGCTTGAGTCGTAAGGGCAGAAAGCAAAGCTGTTCTGCATGTTACACGTTACACATGCTATAAGTGGCATCAGCAAGGCGCAAATGCATGTTAAAGAACTGCCCCTTTGTGCTGATGAGGTTCTTAATGCAGATCGGGCATGACACTTGACTCTGGCCTCTGGATGTTTTCCAGCGCATTATCAGCTTTATTCACTCTCCCAAACACTGTGTCTACATTAACCTTGGAACGGAAGGAGTCATCCAAGCATATCAGGAGCAGCAGTGGGCAGAAGATAGTGGGCAGAATGAATCCTGCATTGAGAAACTAATGCAAAATCAAGCCTGTGTGTATTTATAATCCCATTTCCTCCAGGTGGATTATTAAAGGGACAAAAAGCCATCAAATTGAGGTTTAAATATGATGCTTATTTATTTTGGCTTCTCAAATAATTCTTAAACCATGTATTGTACATAAAATGGCCCGGATAAACCGCTCTAGTAGGCCTGTCATTGTGGTCAATCGACCTAATTACAATTATTTGAGATTTCACACATATTTTGCCAAAAAAAAAAAAAAAAAAAAAAGTTGTAATGTATACACACAAAGATATTCAAAGGTCTTCCTTCACATGAAATTAAAGCCTTTTTTTGGGAGGGAATGAAGTGATATAACTGGCCTGGTATCATAATAGGAGGGGTGAAAAAACTAATGAAACTCTCTAGTGTTTTGTAAATTAAATAAAATATTTAAACAAAACTAGGCTCCATCATTGTGTCAAGCAAGCGAAGGCAAGCCAATCCAAATAACATCAGTTTATTCCTGAAGACGAAGGGAGTATGCACACATCAGAGTGATTCAAACAATACCGGAAACCAGACAGAGCACAAGCAGGAACTAAATACACAGAGATAATTAACAAATGACTAACAGCTGCGTTGAAGGTGATTGGTGTCCATGGTGACTAATCAGTGGCGGGGAAACACAAAAAGGGAAGCACATGTGAGAAGTGATTAATAATGCCTTATTAATAAATTATTTAGTTATTGCAGTTATTTTGAATAACTAATACCCCGCTAAATGAACTGCATTGTATGTAGATTAGTCTTGCATTATTAACATAAACACATTAACTACTGTCAATAATAGAAATTATTAAAAATAAATTTTACATTTTTTTTTTTCTGCTGAATGCTTTACCGTAATTTGGCTGGAGACTTTGCCAAAGTTGGAGATCTCAGAAAACTATGGAGACTCCAAAGGAATATGATGGTGGAAAAAAAAATAAATCTAATGAGATGGGAGGAAATAAATCAGTCAATGCTTTTGGGTTATCCTACAAATATTTTGCGTTCGCCCCAAGCAACCACAATGTTTCTCTGTGTAACGCAAAAAGTATTGACAATACATTTTTCCTCCATCTAATTTTTTTCCCTTCACCATGTCCCTTTAGGAGCTCCGTAGAAAATAGTTTACAATTTGAAATTACAAGTTCTGCAGGGACGTGCAGATTTTTACCAGTTGGACTACGGTAAATTACGGTAAATGTGATGGTAGGGGAAAAAAATCGAATGAGATGGGAGGAAAAAAAATCAGTCAATGGTTTTGGGTTATATGACAATTTTTTTTGCGTTCCCATGAGAAAAATTGCGTTCGCTTGCCAAACGTTTTGCGTTCCCCCAAGCAACCGTAATGATTCTCTGCGTAACGCAAAAGTATTGACAATTAATTTTTCCTCCATCTTATTTTTTTTTTCCCTTCACTTTGTCCCTTTACGGGCTCCGTAGAAAACAGTTTACAAGTTGAAATTACGAGTTCTGCAGGGACGTGCAGATTTTTACCAGTCGGACTACGATAAATTACGTTAATGTGATGGTAGGGGAAAAAAAAATCGAATGAGATGAGAGGAAAAAAAATCAGTCAATGCTTTTGGGTTATATGACAATTTTTTTGCGTTCCCTTGAGAAAAATTGCGTTCGCTCGCCAAATGTTTTGCGTTCCCCCAAGCAACCGTAAGGATTCTCTGCGTAACGCAAAAGTATTGACAATTAATATTTCCTCCATCTAATTTTCTCCCCATTCACCGTGTCCCTTTAGGGTCTCCGTAGAAAACAGTTTACAAGTTGAAATTACGAGTTCTGCAGGGACGTGCAGATTTTTACCAGTTGGACTACGATAAATTACGGTAAATGTGATGGTAGGGGAAAAAAATCTAATGAGATGGGAGGAAAAAAAAAATCAGTCAATGCTTTTGGGTTATATGACAATTTTTTTGTGTTCCCATGAGAAAAATTGCGTTTGCTCACCAAACGTTTTGCGTTCCCCCAAGCAACCGTAATGATTCTCTGTGTAACGCAAAAGTATTGACAATACTTTTTTCCTCCATCTCATTTTTTCCTCTTCACCGTGTCCCTTTAGGGGCTCCGTAGAAAACAGTTTACAAGTTGAAATTACGTGTTCTGCAGGGACGTGCAGATTTTTACCAGTTAGACTACGGTAAATTACGGTAAATGTGATGGTATGGAAAAAAAATCGAATGAGATGGGAGGAAAAAAAAA
The DNA here is from genome assembly GCF_988280905.1 of Pimephales promelas. Lineage (NCBI taxonomy): Eukaryota > Metazoa > Chordata > Actinopteri > Cypriniformes > Leuciscidae > Pimephales > Pimephales promelas. The sequence continues at coordinate 23,534,194 of NC_142786.1, read as the reverse complement.
TCAGTCAATGGTTTTGGGTTATATGACAATTTTTTTTTGCGTTCCCATGAGAAAAATTGCGTTCGCTTGCCAAACGTTTTGCGTTCCCCCAAGCAACCGTAATGATTCTCTGCGTAACGCAAAAGTATTGACAATTAATTTTTCCTCCATCTTATTTTTTTTTTTTCCCTTCACTTTGTCCCTTTACGGGCTCCGTAGAAAACAGTTTACAAGTTGAAATTACGAGTTCTGCAGGGACGTGCAGATTTTTACCAGTCGGACTACGATAAATTACGTTAATGTGATGGTAGGGGAAAAAAAAATCGAATGAGATGAGAGGAAAAAAAATCAGTCAATGCTTTTGGGTTATATGACAATTTTTTTGCGTTCCCTTGAGAAAAATTGCGTTCGCTCGCCAAATGTTTTGCGTTCCCCCAAGCAACCGTAAGGATTCTCTGCGTAACGCAAAAGTATTGACAATTAATATTTCCTCCATCTAATTTTCTCCCCATTCACCGTGTCCCTTTAGGGTCTCCGTAGAAAACAGTTTACAAGTTGAAATTACGAGTTCTGCAGGGACGTGCAGATTTTTACCAGTTGGACTACGATAAATTACGGTAAATGTGATGGTAGGGGAAAAAAATCTAATGAGATGGGAGGGAAAAAAAAAATCAGTCAATGCTTTTGGGTTATATGACAATTTTTTTGTGTTCCCATGAGAAAAATTGCGTTTGCTCACCAAACGTTTTGCGTTCCCCCAAGCAACCGTAATGATTCTCTGTGTAACGCAAAAGTATTGACAATACTTTTTTCCTCCATCTCATTTTTTCCTCTTCACCATGTCCCTTTAGGGGCTCCGTAGAAAACAGTTTACAAGTTGAAATTACGTGTTCTGCAGGGACGTGCAGATTTTTACCAGTTAGACTACGGTAAATTACGGTAAATGTGATGGTATGGAAAAAAAATCGAATGAGATGGGAGGAAAAAAAAATCAGTCAATGGTTTTGGGTTATATGACAATTTTTTTTTGCGTTCCCATGAGAAAAATTGCGTTCGCTTGCCAAACGTTTTGCGTTCCCCCAAGCAACCGTAATGATTCTCTGCGTAACGCAAAAGTATTGACAATTAATTTTTCCTCCATCTTATTTTTTTTTTCCCTTCACTTTGTCCCTTTACGGGCTCCGTAGAAAACAGTTTACAAGTTGAAATTACGAGTTCTGCAGGGACGTGCAGATTTTTACCAGTCGGACTACGGTAAATTACGTTAATGTGATGGTAGGGGGAAAAAAAATCGAATGAGATGAGAGGAAAAAAAATCAGTCAATGCTTTTGGGTTATATGACAATTTTTTTGCGTTCCCCTGACAAAATTTGTGTTCGCTCGCCAAACGTTATGCGTTCCCCCAAGCAACCGTAATGATTCTCTGCGTAACGCAAAAGTATTGACAATTAATTTTTCCTCCATCTCATTTTTTTTTTTCCATTCACCATGTCCCTTTAGGGGCTCTGTAGAAAATAGTTTACAAGTTGAAATTACGAGTTCTGCAGGGACGTGCAGATTTGTAACAGTCAGACTACGGTAAATTACGGTAAATCCAACAGGGAGTTAACATATAAATGAAATGTCAACTGGTGTGACAGGACAAAATTTGCTTTCACAGTTTTTATTTTGTGTTCATATGAGACACCCAATGTGGTTTAGATGAATGGATTTATGGGAACTCTTCTTGTAAAAAAAATGCCTTTTTCAATAAAGGACACCCGACTCAAAGGAAGAACATGGCTTATCTTGACATCCCCTTAAATAGGATTGCCTCAGACATATCAGGAGTCAATGATAACAATAATAATTCTTGATTATGACTTCATAAATCAAATCAAATCCAAACCATAACTTCAAAAAGGCATCACAGCAAAAAGCGCTAAATGCATTTTCATGAGTTGTCTTGTTTCTCATTCCTAAGGGTTTTGATGTTTATTTCGGCCATGATCCTAAAGAAGACCTCCAGCTGTTTTAATATTGCTCTCACCTAACGGAAAATCTAGGGGCTTGGCAGAACCATAATTTGTTATTGATTCAGTGGTACTATATCACTAGAGATGCACAGTGCGCTCGTAGAGGCTTAAACTATAACACATTTCTACAAAGGAGAGGGAAAAGAAAACTACTATGGCACTTTTGCACTTGTACACTCCACAGTGTTAACGTGAATAAACAGCGTTTGGAAGTACGTACATGAGTCAGAACGTCATGTTTTTTTAAAAAATTATGTTAAATTGGCTCAAATTTATGTTTTGATCAACTGAGTGTGATTGTAACCACAGAAAGCATCCGCACATGCACATTTAAATCTCAAAATATTCCCCAGAGATGTACAGCCGCCCACATTCACCACACAAAAGCTAGTGTCGAAAACAAGCAAGTTGAAATTGGTTTCCGGTTCCCCTTCAGTGAACAAACATTTACACTTGAAACATTCAAGTAGTAGATCTTAAGCATATTTTCATGTTTCTCTCTCCTGCTAATGATGTCAGATTGATGCGCTGTCACTAAAGATGGCATTTGCG